>NW_022313508.1:0-3613 GCF_002776525.5 Piliocolobus tephrosceles
GCTGGCGCTCAGATGGACAGGTGCGCTGGCGCTCAGATGGGCAGGTGCTGGAGCAGCCCTGCTGGAAGCGGTGCAGCCTTCAGGAAGCCGAAGGAAGGGGCGGAGAGGGACCTTTGCTTTCCAGGCTGCCTTTTATACTGCCTCTGGACCCCTGACGTGAAACGGACCCTAACCTAATCAACTTAATCCAATTACATGACCTGGAAAGGTCTATTAACCCAGCACACTCTGAGACGATGTTCACTATGGACAGACATTCTAGAACCTACTTGTATAGCTGCAAGCTTTGAAGAATAGATGTTTCCCATCAGGTATGTAGCACTCGTGCATGTACCCCTGTCTTGTTTTACATCTTTTTTTTTTTTTTTTTTTTTTAAATAAGGTGCTAAAATAGACACAGTGTAATTGTTTTTCAACGTAGGCCTCAGTGTCATCAAGGAGGTGCACCTTGACATGCAATCTTGGCCATTATCCATCTTCAGAGCTTCTCCTTCTTCCCCACGGTAAGTGTGTCAGCAGAAAACCCTGACCACACCCTCACATGTTTTCTCCTCCAGGAGGCCTTTGGAAACCACCGTGAATTGGACTGCACTGGGAAACCCAGATAAAGAAAGTCAACACTGCTTTGTCCTTCGGTGCCTGGCTCCTTTTTCAGCTCGTCCTGCGGCTCCAGGCATTATGCCTGAAGAGTCTCCAGGACACCGGTGGGGCTCTATTTCCTTGGGTCCCATTGCCATTTCTCTGGATTTGCGAAGATCCAGCGGACTTTCTGTGGAACTCTCTTGTCGGGGAATTTGGGTGCCACGTCCCCGCATTCTGCCCTTCGTCACCTGCACCTGCACAAGTTAGGATCCATGTTCCTTGGGCCGGAAGAGACAGGCAGGAGTTGGAATGCTGAACTATCACACTGGGGTCATTTTCTCACGTGGTCCAAGTGACACCATGGTCTTCTTGAGCTTTAGAACCAGTCGCGTCCCACTTGATACTACACCCGACTCAGTTGCTGGATCTTGTTGGCCCTCCGGCGATCTCCCGTTGGATGAGTTGCACCTGCTGAAACTCGATTCCCCTTGGATTTGCGCTTCATTAGTTATTCATGATTCAGGTGGGAACACCTGCTTACATCCCCCTGTGGCTGTTCTCTGAGCTTGCCGGTCACATCGTTTCCTGCCACGGTCTTTGGTTCATTTTGATCATGCTCCTTCTGCTGTCGGAGGAGCAGAGAGTTGATCTTGTTGATTCTGGATACTGATACTTTCTAGGTGATCTGGATAATCAAAGTAACGACTGCTCAACGGCGGTGGAAAGGGAGCAGCCATTTGGCGTTGCTCAGAAAATCCCACTCAGTTCCGAGGCCTCCTAGATGTGGAATCCTGGTCAAAGTCGTTCCCAGGTCAGAGAACGGAGATAGCCTGTGCATGATGGGATATCTTTACCTAGAGCTTTCAGTGAGTCTTGACCTCAGCTACCCTTAGGATCAGGGGGAGAAGCATGGAAAGGCCCGGTGCTCTTGTATCCTCTCCCTTCCAGGATATAAATAACAATATCACAGGGCAGGTGAACACAGCTTGCGATACTGGAATTATTACCATCCTCTCCCCCTCTGGATAATAGGAACCATATCACAGAAGAGCTGTACCCTCCCTGGGATATTGGGAGTCACAGCATAGGCTTCTTCCGTTAATATTAGGAGCAATATCACTGGGTGGCTTTCCATTCATTGCTATGTTGGGAGTCATGTCATACTCCACCCCCTAGATATTAGCATCACTGGCACAGGGTGAGTGCACACCTACTGCGATATTAAAACTAACATCATGCTCTCCGTCCCTGGATATTAGGAACGGCATCACAGGTAGGTGTACACCCCCTGCGGTATTAGGAGTAATAATATGATTAATTATTTAACATCTATGGTCGACTTTAATAATTATCAATGACACAATTAATAGGATACCATTATTAATTATGGGTAATTATTTTAAATATATGATTATGCACTTCTGAAAATAATTAGTAATATTAATGTCATTTAACAATATTATTCGTTCTTAATATTAATTATTTTTTATTACCAACATCACTTATTATTGATTTAAGTAACATTAATTGCTGATATCATTTTATTATTCATAGTGATATTATGATTAATTGTTATACTAATCATTAACATTTTTTACCAGTATTAATTTATAATACCTTTATTGTGATTATTAATATCGATTATTGCTATCAATTTTTATTATATTTATTGATATTAATAATTAAGAGACTTGTTCCTGATATCCGGCTGGGAGAGGATGATATTACTCCCAATATCGAAGAAAGCGTACACCCCTCTATGATATTATTCCGAATAGTCAGGGGGTAGAGGATGACATTATTGAAACTCTCACAGTGAATGTCCATTCCTTCGGTCATTTTGTTCCTTATATCCAGAGTGGGAGAGGTTGATATGACTCCCAATTTCGCAAGAAGTGTACAACCACCTGTAATACAGTTCCTAACATCTAGGTGGGGAGAGGATGATATTACTGCCCATATCGCACGAGTTGTCAAACCCCTTCGATATTTTGCCTATGATCCTGAGGGGAGAGGATGATATTACTCCCAATATCAGAGAAGGTGTACAACCCCCTGTGACACTATGCCCAATATCCACTTTGGGAGACGATGACATTACACCCAATATCGCAGGGGATGTACACCCACCTTGGGATATTGTTCCTTGTATCGAGAGGGGGAGAAGATGTTATTGCTCCCAGTAACGCAGGGACGGTGACTGTACATCCCTCCTGTGATATTGTTCTTAATATTCTAGGGAAGAGAGGATGATACTACTCTCAATATCGCAGGGGGTGTACACCCACCCGGTGATATTGTTCTTCACGTATTCCACCTCCGTCCACCAGGGATATCGTTTCTAATATCTAGGGGAAGAGAGGATAACATTATGCCCAATATCGCAGGGGAGTATGCACACCCTCTTTGATGTTGTTCCTATTATCCAAAGGTAGAGACGATGAAGTTACTGGCCATATCGCAGGGGGTGTACACCCTTCTGTGATTCTTTTTGGGACATTCAGTGGGGGAGAGGATAACATTAATCCCAATATTGCAGAAGGCGTACAGACCCCTGTGATGTGGCTCCTAATGTACAGGGGAAAGAGAAGAATATTGCTTTCAATATTGCAGGGTGTGTAACCACCCTGCCCCCCATATATTGTTCCTAATATGCAGCGAGGTGGAGGCTGAGAGTACTGCCAATATCCCAGAAGTTGCACACACACCTGTGATGTAGTTCATAATATTTAGTGGGAAAGAGGATGATTTTACTTTCGACATCGCAGTGGGTGTACACTGCCCCCAACCCCGGGGTATCGTTCCTAATATCCAGGCGGGAAGAAGATGACATGGCTGACAATATCGAAGGGGGTGGACAGCTGTTCTCTGATATGGTTCCTGATATCCAGGGGGTGAGTGGATGATATTACTTCCAATAAAGTAGGAACCGTACAGCCACCCTGGGATTTTGTCCTTAATAACCACAGGAGAGTGGTGACATTACTACCAATATTGCAAGGGGTGTACACCCTACTGTGATATTGTTTCT
>NW_022313509.1:0-14560 GCF_002776525.5 Piliocolobus tephrosceles
CCACTCTGTGATACCTTCCACAATTATATTATAAAGTAAACATTATGGCACTGGGCAAAGGTTTAGCAGAATGTTTACTGTAGCTCTGTGTACAATACTGGAAAAAACTGAAATAGGAAAGCAGCAACTGGTTAAATCCACATAGTGGAATACCATGCCACTTATTACACTCTAGAACAAGGTTTGCAATTTAAGTAAAAAAACAGGGGCCAGGTGCTGTGGCTCATGCCTGTAATCCTAGCACTTTGGGAGGCCGAGGCAGGTGGATCACAAGGTCAGGAGATCGAGACCATCCTGGCTAACATGGTGAAACCCTGTTAGCCTAAACTAAAAAACACAAAAAATTAGCCGGGCATTGTGGCAGGCACCTGTAGTCCCAGCAACTTGGGAGGCTGAGGCAGGAGAATAGCGTAAACCCAGGAGGCGGAGCTTGCAGTGAGCTGAGATGGCGCCACTGCACTCCAGCTTGGGCGACAAATGGAGACTCTGTCTCAAAAAAAAAAAAAAAAAAGTTACAAAATATGGTATTCAGTTGACCCCCGTTTTGAAAAAGAAGTGTACATCAGGGATACACCCCCAAAATATTAACAGTAGTTATCTTTGGGAGATGGAGTTATGGATGTCTCTAGGTCTTTCTCTCGCTTTCTTCCTTTTTTCATTCTTTCTCTTTTCTTTTACTTGCCTGTATTTTCTAAATTGTCAACATGAATGACTTGCTGATGGAAAGCATTTGCTAAAACAATACAGAAGTGGGAAAACTAATTATTACTTAAAATATGCAGCTTGTTTGGTCGCCAGGCACAATTCTTTCAAAATGGGAGGAAAAATAATCACTTAACGGTAGAAAAAAATAATCACTTAACAGTTGGGAACCCAGGACAGGACAGGTTGCGAGGGGCAGTTACTTGGGAGGGTTTGGGTGGTACTCACAGCCAGCTTCTCCTTGACCACGCTGGCCGTGGCTGCGATGGTACAGGCTGTGTCATGCTGCACCACCTGGGTAAACTCTGTCAGGTCCCGCTTCATGAACTCCAAGGCTTCAGAGGACTGTGGGAAGACAGAGAGGGATGCCAGGGCCAGCTGGCCCCACCACCCCTTGTTCCTGTTCCCTGTGCTTCTTCAGGACCAGACAGATACATGGAAATCTCAAATGGCAGGGGAGCTTGGGCTCAGAAACAAAGCTCATTTGTCCCAATTCCATGATCTGGGATTACCTGACAGCAGAGAGTGCAGGGGAATTTCCTGCTACTCTGAGCATGAAGACTGAGTCTCAGCCTAGGCACTCACAAGCTATGTGGCCTGAGTAAGTCTCATCTAGTTCTGTTTTCTCCTATAAAATGAGGGAGGCGATCTAGAACAGAGATTCTCAAGCGCAAACTGGAAAAGAGGGGGCACAGTCAGTCTGAAAACAATACTGGCTTTGATTAATTGCTTTGATATGCTTTAAATCAAGATATTCATATCAAGTTTCAAATAACATGAAAAAAAGGCATGTGATTTTTTTTTTTTCCCCTTGAGACGGAGTTTCGCTCCTTTTGCCCAGGCTGGAGTGCAATGGCACGATCTCGGCTCATCACAACCTCCACCTCCCGGGTTCAAGCGATTCTTCTGCTTCAGCCTCCGAGCAGCTGAGATTACAGGCAGTGCCACCACGTCCAGATAATTTTGTATTTTTAGTAGAGATGGGGTTTCTCCATGTTGGTCAGGCTGGTCTCGAACTCCCAACCTCAGGTGATCTGCCCACCTTGGCCTCCCAAAGTGTTGGGATTATAGGCGTGAGCCACCCAGCCTAAGGCATGTGATTTTTTCATCAAAGGAAAGTGTTTCTATTTTTACTTTTTTTGTTACAGGGAAATTAAGTTGAAATATGAGGCAGTATGTGAAGTTATTTGCCTTCAGGTATAAGAATTAGTAATTACTAATTGTATTAGTAACAGCAATAGCTTGGAAAGCTGTTTTATGAGTAATTCTTAACAATTTGATATCAGTAAAAAGGCACGTGATTTTTACATTCAATGAAGGAGGAAGCAGTCAAGATAACAACTGGCTCAGATTATCTTGAAGGCCTTCTTGGTTCTACCATCCCAAGGTTCTATTCATTTACAAAGCTCCTTTGGGCAGAACTCATATTTGCTCCTGCTAAACCAATCTGCTTCTCCGTCTGCACCCAGACCTCACTGGAGAAAGCAGGCCCTCAGCTCACTTCTAGGTCTTGCCCTGTCTTGCTTCAGACTCACCAACTCTAGGATGCCTTCCTGGAGTATCTCAGTGGCCACTCCCCCTGCAAGCCCTTTCATTTTACACGGGGATAATCACCTGCATGTTTAAAAGCATGTTTTTGAGTGCTCCCGTGGTTGTTCTTCTGGGAAGGGCCTGCCCACTTTTCATTAGCTTGGGAAGTTTCTGAATGGGACAGTCTCATGTATCAGCTACAGGCTTCTCTGGGGGTGGTAATCATGCCTCCATTTCGATTCAGGACTCCTTAATTGGGGGTGGAGGGGGTCATTTACTTATTTTATTAAAATTAAAAAAAATATTTCACAGCACCATGAAATTGTGCCCCGGGTCATTTACCGATTCACTCTTTCTATCCACACTGCCACCACCTTAGTCCAGGCCAACTTGTTCTTTTATCTGGATTTCTCCCAAGTTGTCTCAGCTACCTTTACTTCATTCTCCTTATGACACCCAGTGGGTGCTTTGTCTGTTAGGGCAGACCCTGCTGCTTTACACTCTTTAAGTTTACACACTATCATAAGAGCAAGTTGAAAATCCACGTTTACTTACAAGGCCTATATAACTTGGCCTCTGGCTGACTGGTATCCCCTACCACTGTACCCTTCACTGAGCTCCAGCTGGCCTTCCTCAAGTTTCTAAAATGCCCTAGCATCTGCCCTGCCTCAGGGTATCTGAACACACTGTTTCCTCTCCCTGATACAGAGTTCTAACTCTTCAGAACAAGCAAGCTGCAAACACAATGAAGGAACCCTCTTATCTGGAAAACTACTGTTCATCCTTAACGTCTATGCTCCATTTCCCTAGACGGGCTTCCCTGCTGCCTCTTCAGACTCAGCTGGCTTTCCCTGCTTTATCTCTTCTCTCTCTCTTTTTTTTTTTTTTGAGACGGAGTTTCCCTCTGTTACCCAGGCTGGAGTGCAGTGGTGCGATCTCGGCTCACTGCAACCTCCGCCTCCTGGGTTCAAGCCATTCTCCTGCCTCAGCCTCCCAAGTGCTGGGACTACAGGCGCTTGCCACCTCGGGGAGGCATGATTACCACCCCCCAGAGAAGCCTATAGCTGACATGTGAGACTGTCCCATTCAGAAACTTCCCAAGCTAAGGAAAAGTGGGCAGGCCCTTCCTAGAAGAATAAGCACTCAAAATGGTCCCATGATAGTGATGTGCCCGGCTAATTTTTTGTATTTTTAGTAGAGATGGGGTTTCACCGTGTTAGCCAGGATGGTCTCGATCTCCTGACCTTGTGATTCGCCCGCCTCGGCCTCCCAATTTATCTCTTCTTTAACATTGAACATACTTTAGACTTATGATGACCTGTTCAATGTCTGTCTTCCTGGATAAACTGTGAGTTCTGTGAATACAGGTCCTATGTGTTTTGTTCCCTGATGGTTCCCCAGCATGTGACACAGAGCATATAGTAGGTGCTCAAAAAAGTTTGCTTGTTAAATTTACAAGGACCACTGAAATTTCAGTTATGTAACCACTTGTGTGACTAAACGGTTGTCTTCCCACTAATTGTGAGCTCTGAGCAGACAAACATGAACAGATGTTGCCCTCAAGCAGGTCACAGTATACTGGGGAAAATAATCCCACGATAGTGCTGATGTGCAAGGGCAGAGCAGTAGCCGCTGTACTATGGGGAGGTTGGGAAGATGTGGTGACTAGAGGCCTGAAATGGGCCCTTAAAGAATGAATAGGAGTTGATTGAGAAGTATTGATGTGGGCCAGGTGTGGTGGCTGATGCCTGTAATCCCAGCACTTTGGGAAGACGAGGCAGGAAGATTGCTTGAGCCCAGGAATTTGAGACCAGTTTGGGCACCATGGCAAAACCGTCTCCACAATATATATATACAAAAAATTAGCCAGGGGTGGTGGCGCACGCCTGTAGTCCCAGCTACCCAGGAGGCTGAGGTGGAAGAATCACCTGAGCCGGGGTGGTTGAGGCTGCAGTGGTGGGCTGTGATCACGCCACTGCACTCCAGCCTGGGTAACAGAGTGAGATCCTGTCTCAAAAAAAAAAAAAAAGAACAGGAGTCAGCTAATAAGTGTTGACATGGGGTTTACTGACATCTACAAGCATTACAGTCCTGATGGACATAAAACGTGAAGCAAGAGTGGTGAGGGATAAAGCTGGAGAGGTTGCCAAGGGCAACCAGGGAGGGCCTAGTCAGTCCTAAGGATGATGGGGAGCCACCAAAGGTTTGAAGTGGGTGGGATATGAGATTTGCCTTTTCACTAAATTACTCCAGTGACTGGAATGGAGCAAAGGTCCAGAGGTGAGAAGATTAGAAGAGGAAGGAAGACCAGTCAGGAGGCTGCTGCAATAATCCAGGAAAGAAAACAGAAAAATATGAGTAAGGACAATGCTAGTAAAGACAGAGAGGATGAGACTGGTTCAAAAGATAGGAGGCAGGGCCGGGCGCGGTGGCTCAAGCCTGTAATCCCAGCACTTTGGGAGGCCGAGACGGGCGGATCACGAGGTCAGGAGATCGAGACCATCCTGGCTAACACGGTGAAACCCCGTCTCTACTAAAAATACAAAAAACTAGCCGGGCGAGGTGGCGGGCGTCTGTAGTCCCAGCTACTCGGGAGGCTGAGGCAGGAGAATGGTGGGAACCCGGGAGGCGGAGCTTGCAGTGAGCTGAGATCCGGCCACTACACTCCAGCCCGGGCAACAGGGGGAGCCCCCGCCCAAAAAAAAAAAAAAAAAAAAATAGGAGGCAGAAGAACGTGGATTTGGTGACTGAACAGGTATGCTGACTGAGGGCTAGAAAAGAATCATGGAAGCGCCACAGGCTGCTAAAATAGGTGACTGGGTAGATGCAGTACTGCCAGCGAAGTGAGAAATCCTGGAGGAGGAGCAGGTCTAGAGAGAAGGTGGTAACAATGACTTTGGGCATGCAGAACTTGAGATGACTGCGGGCTGTCTAGGATAGCTGTCCAGCAATAGCCATCCTCAAACACTAAAGCTGGCTGGGCATGGTGGCTCACGGCTATAGTCCCAGCACTTTGGGAGACCAAGGTGGGCAGATTGCTTGAGCCCAGGAGTTTGAGACCAGCCTGGGTAACATGGCGATATCTTATCTCTACAAAAAAATACAAAAGTTAGTTGGGCGCGGTGGTACACGCCTATAGTCCCAGCTACCTGGGGGCCTGAGGTGGGAGGATTGCTTGAATCCAGGAAGTGGAGGTTACAAAGAACCATGTTTGCATCACAGCACTTCAGCTTGGGTGACAAAGCGAGGGCCCATCTCAAAACAAAACACAACATTAAAGTTCAGGGAAAAGGTCTAAGAGTCGCCCTAACAGGAAAGTGGAGAAGGTGACCCAGGAAGAGTTTGGAAAGTGGACACAGCAACGGGCTAAGGATAAGTGTCCTCAGACACAACCTGTAGGGGGCAAGCAGAGGAAGAGGAACTCATGAAACAGTTACAAAAGCAATGTCTGGAGATGTGGAGACTTAAGAATCATGTCACAAAAGCCAAGAGAGTAGTGTTTCAAGAGAGGGAGTGATCACTAGTGTCAAATGCAGCAGAAAGGTCCAGGAAGATAAGGGCTGAAAACCACCCACTGGATTTGGCAAGTAGTAGGTGAAGCTGAGTGTGAGTAAAGATAAGTTTATAGGTGGTGGCTCTGAGGGTGGGGAGGGAGTTAAAGATCCTATTTGTTGACGTGAAGTTTCAAAAAGCAGATGAGGTTGTCTCCTGGAAGTGAAAGGGATAAAGTGGCTGAACAGGGGACCCGAGGGAAGAGTTAGGTTTTGGGAAAGTTTCTGAAGTCAAGGGGAAGAAAAGCAAATTGGAGACTGAAGAGTATGTGGGCCCAGATGAGGTTGGGGAATCCGTGATGGAACCAAAAAGCATTTGGTGCCTTTCTCTTTTTAATTTTTTTCTTTCTGGTAAGTATGCAGAGCAACGATGTGTCTTTCTCTATCAACGTGTATGCACAAGTATTTGTGTCAGTCGTATTGCCCTTGACAACACACATGAAGACAGGACAGGAGGAGGTAATGAGTAGAGGAAAGTAGATGATAGCACCATCTCATAGCTGTGGTCTTCAGGGCAATGTATTCTAAGGAGTGCTGAGAAGTGAGTGGTCCAAATGGAGCCAGAATCAGACATAAATATAGGAAAGCACCAAAAGACCAAGAAAAAAAATGGAAGGAAAAACGAACTAGGGGTGGTATCTAAGAGGTTTTCCCATCAGCCTGGCACTTAATAACAGCTAACGCTTATACAGCACTTACTATATGCTAGGTACTGTTTTTAGTGTTTTACATATATTAACATTTAACCATCACCACAATCTCATCAGGTAGGTATTGTTAGTATTCCCATTATATAGATGAGGAACTGAGGCCTAGAGAGGTTAAAAACTTCCCGAAGAGGCCAGGTGTGGTGGTTCACACCTGTAATCCTAGCACTTTGGGAGGCCGAGGCAGGCGGATCAGCTGAGGTCAGGAGCTGGAGACCAGCCTGGCCAACGTGGTGAAACCCTGTCTCTACTGAAAATACAAAAATTAGCTGGGCGTGATGGCATACGCCTATAATCCCAGCTACTCAAGAGGCCAAGGCAGGAGAATCACTTGAACTTGGGAGGCAGAAGTTGCAGAGCCGAGACTGAACCACTGCGCTCCAGCCTGGGTAACAGAGCCAGACTCAGTCTCAAAAGCAAACAAACAAACAAAAAACAACAAACACTTGCCCAAGTACATATAAGAGTAAGTGAGAAAGTAAAAAAAGGGAAATTAAGTCTTTTCTTTCCAAAAAGACTCCCACCTCCACCCCCACCCCAGCTTTTAACTGGGAATTCCAAGAATGAAGACGGAAGGTTGGCCAACTATCTATCTTTCACAAGTTGTGGTAAGACCAACCTTGAAAGAAACACAGGAGGCCCTCATGCAACATCTGCTGAATGAATGTCAGACTGTCCTGCCAGGAAATTACCCAACAGGAAACATGCTACTTTCTGGTCTCTTCTATCAAATGTTAGGGTGCAGTCCTCTCTCTTAGTCCTCATCAACAACATAAACAGCTCAGGGCATTCTCAGATTTGCAGGGCTATTGCTGAGAGGCTGTCCAGGAGTATCCAGGATAGGGGAGGAACAAAAACGCTCCCAGATGTCTGGGTGTGGTGGCTCACGCCTGTAATCCCAGCACTGTGGGAGGCTGAGGTGGGTGGATCACCTGAGGTGAGGAGTTCGAGACCAGCCTGGCCAACATGGTGAAAGCCAGGAGTAGTGGCACATGCCTGTAATCCCAGCTACTTGGGAGGCTGAGGCACAAGAATCACTTGAACCTGGGAAGCAGAGGTTGCAGTGAGCTGAGACCGTACCTGTGCACTCCAGCCTAGGCGACAGAGTGAGACTCTGTCTCAAAACAAAACAAAACAAAAATACTCCCAGGGTAGGAGACTTATCTAGGTGAGGTCAGAAGCTTCCTGAAGTCGGCCCTGAGGCAGGACTTACCCCAATTGCTTGAGGTAAACAGTAATCAACTTTTCCCACAATTCAGTTGGGCTGATTTTGACAAATAAGCATGAAATGAAACAGGAATACACATTGGCAAATTACCCACTGGCACAGCCAAATATCACTCATCCCACAGAGATTGTTCAGCAAGAAGGCCTTCCACTCTCTGGTGATTAATCTCTCTCTATCGCCCGTTGCATAGCCCTTACTTAGAACTCATCAGGTACCAGTGTGTATGGCTCATGCTCATCTCTGGCTTGGGTTCTTGCTTTTCATCCTGTCTAGGCAGGGTTGGCCTTGATAAGGTTCCTTCTCCAAGAGGCCTTCCCTGGTGAGTTACTGACTACCTAGAATTGACAAGGAGCCCCAGTACTTTCCTTTCACAGAACTTACCACAACGGTAACTAAACAACTGTTTGGCTACTCGGTTAATGGCTGTCTCCCCACTAGACTTTGAGCTTTGTAAGGCCCAGGATTACATCTGTCTGGCTGAAGTCTGTATCCTCAAGACCTATCATATACTCTAATATTTGAATGAGTATACGAGCAAGTTTTTTTTATTGCTAGAATCTTTTCCTTCAAGACCTATATCAAATGTTCTCTCTTTCACGAAGAAACCGAATTTCCTGAACTGGAATAAATTGCTCCTTCCTATGGATTCCTACAAAACGTTCGTTAACTCCAGCCTTTAAAACCGTCTTTATTTCACTGTGGCTAGTATCACACTGGTTTGCGTCAAGGTCTGTCTTGCCGTGGACCGGTAGAGGCTAGAAGAAAGGCCCGGGTCAGCCTCATCCTTAAGACTTAGCGCCCGCAAAAGTTGGGCGGGGCTGGTTAGACCAGGTTGCACTGAGGCGTCGCAGGGCCCTGGTGAGGGAAGAAGGGCACGGGCCCGGCTTACCTTCTCTTTGACTGCTTGGTAGCTCTGCTGCAGCCAGCTCCGCCACCATCCCACGTCCTCCCTGTGGAAGACAGACACATCTGGCAGTACCGCGGTGCGATTCCTGCCCGCCCAAGGATCGGGTCTGTTTCCCCCTCAGATGTACCCCGCCGGCCGAGGCTTCGCAGACCGCTTCCCCACCCCCTCACAGTGCGACTCCACTCTGCCCTTTCAGATCAGTCCACGCCCGCGCTGATCTCATGTTCCCCACAGGGACTCTCGCCCAGCACCCCAACCCTGGGAGAATTCAGGCCCCAACGCCTAGGAGCAAAACGACGGGCTCACCCTTCCGCCATCTTGCCTGCATGACATCACCACTATTTACTGACCTTTGACTTCCGACACGGCACCGCCCCCTCAAGGACCGCCCCGAGGCGCTCGGCCCAATCCTCGCGCCGGCACCGCCCTCAGCCCAATCCCTTCCCTGCTCCATCATTAGGCCCCGCCTCCCTTAACTCTGTCCAGTCTCTGTCCCGAGTTCTCCCTCAAACTCCGCCCCTGAACTCTCAGTTCAATCGTCATTCAGTCCTGTCCTCAGGCTCCACCTCCACCAAACTTGACTCTGTCGCTGTCCGCAAACGTCCGGTACGGTGGCCTCTATGGACGATGATCCGCCGACTAGCTGAACTGCGGAGAGCTGGGAGCAGAGGGGAAGAGGAGAGATAGCTCGAACGTCAGGATCCCAGAGCGCAGGGTTAGCACCGCCCCCCTTTGTGAAACCAGCTGCGTAGAGGCTGCTTTGTGTCTCTTCAGGCTAATTCAATAAGCCCATACGGCAGGGCTCTGGCCCAGAGTTAGGAGGAATGTGAAGAATTCAGAGGCGACTTAGATGCAACCTTTGGAGGGCTCCCGGATTAATGGGAGACAGACACACATTCAGTAATCTCAACTTTCGGTGGCCCAGCTCAGAACAATGCCAGTTGGAGGTGGTCTGGAGAAATCCAGAGACAGCCTGGATTGAGTTCCACTGCGTTTGGAAGGGAGATTCCACAGCCCACATACTTTGGACCTTAGCTAAGGTCAACCCCTCCACATGTGCGGTAGATCCCCTCGCCTCTTGTTTGCTTAAGGACATAGATCTAGTAATCCCCCCTTCATCTCTTTTCCCTCTGATGACTGCATTATCCTTGTCATCATCCGTACTGCTGTTTCTCCCATCTCAAAGGCAAACAAAAACCAACCCTCTCTAGATCCCTCACGGTTTCCCTACTCCCCTTTACAGCAAAAGCGTTGCCTACTCAGTCTCCAACTCCCCTCTCCTCCCATTCTCTCTTGAACTCACTGCAGTTAGGATTTTGCCTCTCAGACAATCCTTTGAAATAACTTTGTTTTATTTAATTTATTTTATTTTATTTATTTTATATTTATTTATTTGGTAGCTCTGCTTCAGCCAGCTCCACCGCCATCCCACGTCCTCCCTGTGGAAGACAGACACATCTATTTTATTTTATTTCATTTCATTTTATTTTACTTTATTTTGAGTCAGTCTTGCTCTGTCACCGGGGCTGGAGTGCAGTGGTGTGATCTCAGCTCACTGCAACCTCTGCCTCCTGGGTTCAAGCGATTCTCCAGCCTCAGCCTCCCAAGTAGCTGGGATTACAGGTGCCCACCACCACGCCTGACTAATTTTTGTATTTTTAGTAGAGACGGGGTTTCACCATGTTGGCCGGCTAGTCTCGAACTCCTGACTTCAGGTGATATGCCCGCCTCGGCCTCCCAAAGTGCTGGGATTATAGGCATGAAGCACTGCGCCCAGCCTGACATAACTTTCTTAAGGTCACCAAGAGGAGTGGCCAATTTTCAGTTCTTCTTTTACATCCACATCTTATTTGCCAGAGTTGACCACTTTCTTCATTTGGCTTCCAGGACATCATTCCCTCTTGACTTTCTTCCCCATTCATTGGCATCTCCTCAGTATTCTTTGCTGTTTTCTCACCACCTTCTTGTTGCTGGAATGGGACATTCCCTGGGAGAGGGCTCAGCCCTTGGTGTCCTCCTTTTTGATGTTTGTAGTCATTCCCCAGAGGTTCTCATAAAGTCTCATTATTTTATTTATTATTTGTTTTGAGATGGAGTCTCACTCTATTGCCCAGGCTGGACTGCAGTGGCACAATCTTGGCTCACTGCAACCTCTGCCTCCTGGGTTCAAGCGATTCTCCTGCCTCAGCCTCCCAAGTAGCTGGGATTACAGGTGCCCACCACCACGCCTGGCTAATTTTGTATTTTTAGTAGAGATGGGGTTTCACCATGTTGGCCAGGCTGGTCTTGAACTCCTGGCCTCGGGTGATTCACCTCCCTCAGCCTCCCACAGTGCTGGGAGTACAGTGCTGGGAGTACAGTGGAGTGCAAGAGCCACTGCGCCTGGCCCATTTTTTTTTATTTTTAAGACAGGATCTTACTCTGTTGCCATATTAGTCCGTTTTCACACTGCTGATAAAGATATACCTGAGAGTGGGCAATTTACAAAAGTTTTCCTGGACTCATGGTTCCACATGGCCAGGGAGACCTCACAATCATGGAGGAAGGTGAAAGGCACGTCTCACATGGTGGCAGACAAGAGAAAAGAACTTGTGCAGGGAAACTCCTGATTTTAAAACCATCGTATCTTGTGAGAACCATTCACTATTACAAGAACAGTATGGAAAAGACCTGCCCCTACCATGATTCAATCATCTCTCACCGGGTCCCTTCTGTAACACATGGGAATTATGGGAGCTACAAGATGAGATTTGGGTGGGAACACAGAGCTAAACCATGTCAGTTGCCCAGGCTGGAGTGCAGTGGCACGATCATGGCTCACTGCAGCCTTGACTTCCTGGACTCAAGCAATCCTCCTGCCTCAGTCTCCTGAGTAGCTGGGACTACAGGCATGCACCATCAAGCCCAGCTATTATTATCATTTTCTTAAATAGAAATGAAGTCTCCCTGTGTTGCCTTACTTTTAATTTTTCTTTAGCAATGCCTCACTATGTTGCCCAGGCTGGTCTTGAACTCCTGGTCTCTAGTGATCTGCCCACCTTGGCCTCCTAAAGAGCTGAGATTACAGGCGTGAGCCATCTTACAAATCTCATACTTTTATATGCCACGTATATGCTGATAGCTCTCAAAGTTTCTCTCCAACCCATACATTTTCTCTGAACATCAGGCTCATTTTGTCTATTTGGATGTGTAATAGGTGTATTATATTTAACATGTCCCAAAACAAACTCCTGATTTATCCACCTCATCTTCCTGCAAACTTTCCCGCCTTTGTAAATGGAAACCTCATTATTCCAGTTGCTCAAGCCAAAAACCTAGGAGTCATCCTTGCTTTCTCTCTTTCATATCCCAAACTAATCCTATCAACAAATCCAGTTGGCTCTGCCTTTCAAACAAAACCACAATCTAGTGACTTCTCACCACCTCCACTGTTACTATGTAGATACAAGCTACTATAATCAATCTCATGGTTAATTACAAGAGCCTCTTAACAAATATTTCTGCATCCACTCTTGCCTTCCTTAAGTCTAGTCTTCATTTGCCTGAAAATAATCTTTTAAAAGATATAAATCGGCCGGGCACGGTGGCTCAAGCCTGTAATCCCAGCACTTTGGGAGGCCAAGACGGGTGGATCACAAGGTCAGGAGATCGAGACCATCCTGGCTAACACAGTGAAACCCCGTCTCTACTAAAAAAATACAAAAAACTAGCCGGGCGAGGTGGCAGGCACCTGTAGTCCCAGCTACTCTGGAGGCTGAGGCAGGAGAATGGCGTGAACCTGGGAGGCGGAGCTTACAGTGAGCTGAGATCCAGCCACTGCACTCCAGCCTGGGCGACAGAGCAAGACTCCATCTCAAAAAAAAAAAAAAAAAAAAGAGACATAAGTCACTGGGAATGCAAAATGGTGCAACTGGTATGGAACACAGTATGCCATTTCCTCAAAAAAATTAGACAGAATTGGCCGGGCGCAGTGGCTCAAGCCTGTAATCCCAGCACTTTGGGAGGCCGAGATGGGCGGATCACGAGGTCAGGAGATTGAGACCATCCTGGCTAACACAGTGAAACCCCGTCTCTACTAAAAAATACAAAAATCTAGCCGGGCGAGGTGGCGGGCGCCTGTAGTCCCAGCTACTCCAGAGGCTACTCCAGAGGCTGAGGCAGGAGAATGGCGTGAACCCGGGAGGCAGAGCTTGCAGTGAGCTGAGATCCGGCCACTGCACTCCAGCCTGGGGGACAGAGACCTCGTCTCAAAAAAAAAAAAAAAAAGGAAAAGAAAATATATATATGCGCCAGATTACAGCCTTCCTCTGCCCAAAGTTCTGCAATGTCCTCTTATTTCACTGAGATAAAAAGCCAGTAAGTCCTCACAGTCTCCTTTAAGACCCTGTATAGTTGATCTTACTTCACATTACTGGCCCCCTTAGTCATTCTGCTCCAGACACATTGGCTACTTTGATATTCCCTGAAAATTCCTGGTACTCTCCTGACCTGGGGCCTTTCTTTTTGTTTTTTTGAGACAGAGTGTCACTCTGTTGCCCAGGCTGGAGTGCAGTGGTGCGATCTCAGCTCACTGCAAGCTCCGCTTCCTGGATTCACACCATCCTCCTGCCTCAGCCTCCTGAGTAGCTAGGACTACAGGCTCCCACCACCGTGCCCAGTTAATTTTTCGTATTTTTACTAGAGACAGGGTTTCACCGTGGTCTCTATCTCCTGACCTCGTGATCCGTCCGCCTCGGCCCCCCAAAGTGCTGGGATTACTAGCGTGAGCCACCGCGCCCAACCGGACTTAGGGCCTTTCAACTTGCTCTTCCTTTTGTTTAGACTGCACATACCTCCGGATATTTATGTGCTTCTAACTTTCACCTCATTCAGATCTTTACTCAAATATAATCTTCTTACCCTGACCACATTATTTAAAATCACAAGTTGCATAACAAGCACCCCCATTTTTCTTCTCTGACATATTATATATCATACTTTGTTTAAAAAATTGTTTGCCTCCTTCAGACTAGAAATGCAACCTCCATGAAGGCAGGATTTTTGTCTGTTGTGTTCACCTGTATACAGTTAGCTCCTACAACAGTGTTTGGTACGTGATAGACTCAATATTTGTTCAGTGAATGAAAGAATAAATGCAAGGAGAGCGAGGACAAAGACAGGACTAGTTTGGTGCAATCTGGAGTAGCTAAAAAGAAAAAGGAAAAGCGAGGGTGGAGGTGAGGCTGTAAGTGTCATTAACATCTTGATTCCTGAGAGCCTTGAATGCAGTACTTAAAATTCATGGACAGAGGAGAGTCACCAAAGGTTTTGAATAAGGAAATGACTTGTGTTGTGAAGATGATGTGATCAAATGATTGAATACGACTGTTAACAGGTCTAACGATGCCATTGGGGTGAGCACTTTATACAGTGTATCCTCCTAAAAGCTCAATGAGGTGGGAACTAGTTGTAATCTACATTTTATAAATGAAGAAGGTGACCAGGCATGGTGACTCATGTAATCCCAGCATTTTTTGGGAGACTGAGATGGAAGGATTGCTTGAGCCCAGAAGTTTGAGACCAGTCTGGGCAACATAATGAGACCCAATCTCTATTGTTATTATTATTATTATTTTGAGACAGTCTCACTCTGTCACCCAGGCTGGAGTGCAGTGGCGCAATCTTGGCTTACTGCGACCTCAGTCTCCCAGGTTCAAGCGATTCTCCTGCCTCAGCCTCCCGAGTAGCTGGGATTACAGCCATGCACTACCACACCCAACTAATTTTTGTATTTTTAGTAGAGACAGGGTTTCGCCATGTTGGCCAGGCTGGTCTTGAACTGCTGACCTCAGGTGATCCGCCTGCCTCGGCCTCCCAAAGTGCTGGGATTACAGGCATGAGCCACTGTGCCCGGCCTCTATTAATTTTTTTTTAATAAAAATGAAAGGCCGGGCGC
>NW_022313509.1:29560-49560 GCF_002776525.5 Piliocolobus tephrosceles
TTTATTTATTTATTTATTTATTTATTTATTTATTTATTTATTTATTTTTTGAGAGAGAGTTTCACTCTCTCGCCCAGGCTGAAGTGCAGTGGTGCAATCTCAGCTCACTGCAACCTCCGCCCCTGGGTTCAAGCAATTCTCCTGCCTCAGCCTCCTGAGTAGCTTTGATTACGGGCATGTGCCACCACACTTGGCTAATATTTGTATTTTTAGTACAGATGAGGTTTCCCCATGTTGGCCAGGCTGGTCTCGAACTCCTGACCTCAGGTGATCTGCCTGCTTCAGCTTCCCAAAGTGCTAAGATTACAGGCATGAGCCACCATGCCCGGCCTGTTCTTCTTATAATAAAAGCTATTAACCTATGGTCTGGAAGCTAATGCAGGTTTCTGCCAGTATTTCAGGATATTTCTTACAGTTACACACATGAGGACAAAACTATCAGTTTTTGGGACTAGATCCACCCTAAAGTGGACTTTGGTCAAAACTCCATTTGTCACCTAAATCCCTATGCCTCCCGTTGTCTCTTGGTACTTAGCCTCTCAGTTGACCATCTGCCATCTGCCCTGTACTGCCAGAGCTAGACACCAGCCAACAACACTTCCCAGATTCCACCGCTAGCTGGGTCCCAGTTACGTTGTGCCAATGGGAGGTGCCTGGTTATATTTGAAGGTGAGAGGAAGGGAGAAATTCTTAGGCTTTAGGAGGTGCCTTACCTTTAGCAGTGGTGGCTCCTTCAGCACTGTCAGTAGTGAGAGTGGGGTTGTTGGCTTCACCCCCAGGGTGGTTTCCTGGGCTCTGGAAAATGTGACATTTTACTCTTAGCTCCTTTGGCATTTCCAACATCTTTGTAAGCAAGTCCCTGCATTTATATACATTTCTGCTTGAAATATGTTGAATGTTCTCTGTTTTTCTTATTGACACTTACTCATACATTTCCATAAGCCCACACTCTGACTGCTGAAGCCCAGAGGCATTGTGGGTCTCCAGGAATCAATGTGGTTAGTGGTCTGATTGTCCCCAAGAGGTTTGGGTATTTGACTAGAAGGGTATGCGTCCCTTTAAGGAGTCAATCTCAACTTGCTGAGCTGATAAAAGCCCCATGGGGAGAACAAGGCCTCATACCTTGTCTGCACAGTCCCCAGAGTTCCCAACCTGTGGTCAGTAAAGAATGTCACTTTCTAACAGGTCCAGGAGCTCCAAGTTTATCTTAGGATCCAACTCACAAGTATCTGAGCATACAAACCCATGCCTGGGCTCAGCTTTAAAAGGTCTTATCTGAGATTCCTTGTGGAACAGAGTTCCATCAAAACCAATCCAAAAGGCTTATGTAGAAATTACTCTTCTTGCTGCACTTTATGCAAATAATCAGGCTAAGTATAAAACTAAAGTTTATTCTACGAACAACACAGTCCTATCATAATTTGTTTTTACCAAAAATGAGGACTAGAGAGAGAAACTATGCTCCCAAGCGTATCATATATTTGTCATTAAATCCTAGTCTCATTGTTTTTAAGCTTTTTGCCTGCATTTTAGACTAACCCTGCTTATACCTGTGGATCACCTGCAGCTTGGAAGAAGCAAAAAGGGATGGGTAAATATCTAGATCAAGGCCGGGCACGGTGGCTCAAGCCTGTAATCCCAGCACTTTGGGAGGCCGAGACGGGCGGATCACGAGGTCAAGAGATCGAGACCATCCTGGCTAACCCGGTGAAACCCCGTCTCTACTAAAAATACAAAAACTAGCTGGGCGAGGTGGCGGGCGCCTGTAGTCTCAGCTACTCGGGAGGCTGAGGCAGGAGAATGGCGTAAACCCGGGAGGTGGAGCTTGCAGTGAGCTGAGATCCGGCCACTGCACTCCATTCCGGGTGACAGAGCAAGACTCTGCCTCAAAAAAAAAAAAAAAAAAAAAAAAAAAACATCTAGATCAATACGCTAGTTCTGGGCAATTATCCTGCAAATTCTGCCAAGTAATGAAAGTGAGTAGGGTGCCCATAACCCAGAAATTTCTTTGTTTGGCAAAATAAAACCAAGGAACTTCATAGAACCCCAAAGTGAAATTCAATATCTTGGTAAGTAAAATTTTAGATGGAAATAATCTAATACCACACCCTTGCAGAAATTGCTATACTCATTCTACTAATTGCAGTAGAGCTATACACAGTAGCACCTTCTAACTGAAATATTGGATAGAGAGTTTCCATCGTTGTAGTATTTTGCTTAATTATTTCATATCTATATAAAATAGTTATATATAACTATTATAACAGGGATAATAGTTACCAACAAAAAGGAAGCATGAAAGTTTTACTATCACCGAGTCTGCTAGGACCTTGTATTGGGTTTAGTGATACATCACACCCTTTAGCTCCTACACTATCAGCCATGGCCCATTTGTACAAAAAGACTAATTGTTGGGTCTGTCCTGAGCAATTTGCTCAGTTCAATAACGCTAAGGAACCCGCACTGTGGTAGCAATGGTTCCCAACCTATTATTTTTAAATTGCACTGACACGGCCACAACATCTGGGGACATCCCTAACCTAGGTTCCTTTTTAGAAAGTGCACTATCTTGGAAGGCAGAGCTGGAGCCAGGTCAAGCCAGACTGGTGACATGGAGCCCCTGTACCAGTAAACCCACAAGCAGGTCCATGAGATCCAGTCTCACATGGGACGCCTGGAAATGGCAGACAAGCAGTTTGCACACTTATTAGAAAACAAAATCCAAGCAAGCACAGACCAGATATTCAGCCGTCTAGAACATCTGGATATTTTGTCCAGCAAGGAGCCCCCTAACAAAAGGCAGAATGCTAAACTTCAGGTTGACCAGTTCAGCACCTGCAGACTGCTCTCAGAAACTTCCAGCATCGACACTATACAAGGGAGCAGCAGGAGAGACAGCAAGAAGAGCTTCTCGAACCTTCACCACAAACAATTCTCAATCGCAATCCTCTGATAACTGTTGAAGATTCGTATCTGTTTAAATTGCCAGCATTGCTGGACGCGGTGGCTCACGCCTGTAATCCCAGCACTTTGGGAGGCCGAGGTGGGCAGATCACCTGAGGTCAGGAGTTCGAGACCAGCCTGACCAACATGGAGAAACCCCGTCTCTACTAAAAATACAAAATTAGCTGAGCGTGGTGACACATGCCTGTAATCCCAACTACTTGGGAGGCCAAAGCAGGAGAATTGCTTGAACCTGGGAGGCAGATGTTGTGGTGAGCAGAGATCGCGCCACCGCACTCCAGCCTGGGCAACAAGAGCAAAACTCCGTCTCAAAAAAAAAAAAAAAAAAAAATTGCCGGCATTAAAATATCTAGACATGGGAACAACATAAGTCCCACTTATAACAATTGAGAATATCCTCATGATGACTCTTGAATTGGAAACACTAGCTATCAGCTTCCCGGTTTGCACAATTAATCAAGAAATAATGTGGGGTCACTGGCACAAATGATGAGGCATCTCCGGGAAGTTTAACTTCCTATCTGTCCAATCTCTTGAACAGATAATGCCAGTTAGTTACTTTGTTTTGTTCGTTTGTTTGTTTGTTTTTTGAGACGGAGTCTCGCTCTGCTGCCCAGGCTGGAGTGCAGTGGTGCGATCTCGGCTCACTGCAACCTCTGCCTCCCAGGTTCCAGCGATTCACCTTCCTCAGCCTCCTGAGTAGCTGGGATTACAGGTGCCCATGACCATGCCCGGCTAATTTTTGTAGTATTAGTAGAGACAGGGTTTCACCATGTTGCCCAGGCTAGTCTTGAACTCTTGACCCAGGTGATCTACCTGCCTTGGCCTCCCAAAGCACTGGGATTACCGGCATGAGCCACCATGCCCAGCCAGTAAATTACTTTGGATGTGGCTCTAAAACCTGCGTTGAGGCCTTCTGTAGGACTGGAGATGGTTCAACCTTCTCAGGTGGCTCTGATGGCTGAGCTGGTATCTCCTTCTGTGGTGGAGGACTGACCTCTTCAGTGGACTTTGGAGGACGACCTGAGGCTTCCTGCTGGGTTGCAGATGGTTCAGCCTCCTTAGGGGGCACTGGTGGCTCAGCTGGGAACTCTTGCAGGACTGGAGAAAGTTCTACTTCCTTAGGGGGATCTGGAGTCTGAGCTGTGGCCTGTTGCTGGACTGGAGATTCAATCCTTTCAAGAGAATCCAGAGGTGGGGAAGGGGGATCAGGCTGGGTTAGAGAAAAGTCAGCCTGCTCAGTGGGAATCGGAGGGTTGTCCTGCTGGAAGGGAGAAGGTTCAACCTCGACAGTTGGTAAGCTCCATATCCACATTTTTAACTGTGGTATTGGTTGTAAGGCCGGCCGAGGAAAAGGACAAGGAGACCCAAAGTCAGACGGGCAAGTTTTTATTGTCCTGCCGGGCTGCTCCTTGACTAGCAAAGGAGACAGCCCGGCTTACAGGCTGCAGCAGGGCTTTACAGGGCAAGGAACTGGGTCAGGGTGTGTGAATTGAGTTGGGAGCAGGTGTTCTGCCCGCTTCCTGGAGATGTTTTTGCCAGCTTTGTTAAGCGAGGTTAACAGACATGTTAACCGCATCTTGTAACTGTTTGCCAGTTTAGCCGAAATCTTCTGGACAGTCACTGGAGGGGTCAGTGAAAGGGGGTTTGTCTTTTGCCCTGGGGTAGCTGTGTGGAGAGTGCAAGGGAGTGTATTGTAAGGCCTATGGGAGGGAAAGGGAACAGTCTGATCAGGGTGACCCTAACAATAGTCAAAGTTGAATTACTTCTTAATATTGAAGACAAATCTAGAATTGAAAATACCATCTCATCATTCTATGAACTTAAAGTCTGAGGAGAGCTGAGTTGGAGGCTGAGTTGTGGGCTCTTGATGGACTGGAGGGCGTTCATCATTTTCAGGGGTATTTAGCTGCTGAATTACAATCTCTTGCTGGTCTTTCAAATGTTGAAACTGCTCAGGGGACATTAAGGACTGAGCTGGGGCCCCCTGTTGTGTTAAAATTTGAACCTGATTAGTGAATTCTGGAGTCACAGCAACCATGTGATCCACAAGTTTAACAGTGACATTGTGCAATGTTGGAGGCTAAACTTGATCATGACTTAGAGGAGAAACTATTACCTCATGATGCTCTGGAGATTGAGCTACAACTTCATTATGGAGCTCTGAAGGCTGAGCTGGGGCTTCTTGATGGGTTGAAGAAGACTCAACCTCCTCAGGGGTATGTGGATGCTCAGTTGCAGCCTCCTGCTGGGTTGGAAAGGGGTTCTCATCCTTAATAGGTTATGGTATTGAAGTCTCTTGTTTAACTGGTAAAGGTCCAGCCTCTTCTGATGACTCTGGAGGCAGAGATGGGCCCCCATGCTGGGTGGCGGAAGGTTCTGCATCATTAACTGGCCCTGAGAGCTGAGCTGTAGCCTCCTGGTGGATTGGAGAAATTTCCCTCTCTGCAGTAGGCTCCGTTGCTATGGTGAGCTGCATATCTGGAGACTTAACAGTGACATTGGGCAAATCTGAGTGCTGAGCTTGAGGTAAAATTGTTACTTCATGATGTTTGGAGGCTGGGCTGGGATCTTCTCCTGGGTGGGAGAAGATTCAACCTCTCCAAAAGACTCAGAAGGCTGAGCTGGCTTCTCCTGCTCTCTGGGAGAAGGTTCAGGCTTCACAGGAGAACCTGGAGGCTCACCTGGGGCCTCTTCTTGGGTTGCAGAAGGTTCCACCTCCCCTGGAGACTGGGTTGGAGCCTCCTGCTGGGCTGGAGAAGATTCAGTCTCCTTGGTAGGCTCTGAGGTTATGGTAACCTCTGCATCCGCAGGTTTCACTGTAATGTTGGGCAAGTTATAATGAGCTTGATCTTCACCAGGAGGGTGAAGTGTCACTTCATGATTCGGTGGAGTTTGAGCTGCACTCTCCACAGAGGACTCTGGAGGCTGAGTTGGGGCCTCCTGCTGGGTCTGAGAAGGTTCAGCCTCCCCAGGACACTCAGAATGCTGAGCTGGCTTCTCCTGCTCACTGGGGGAAAGTTCAGCCTTCACAGGAGGACCTGGAGGCTCAGCTGGGGTCCCTTGGTGGGTTGCAGAAGGTTTCGTCTCCTCAGAGTGCTCTGGTGTCTCAGCTGGGGCCTCTAATTGGGTTGAGGAAGAGTCCACCTCCTTAGGATGCTCTAGAGGCTGAGTTGCCGCCTGTTCTTGGCTTGATGTAAGTTCCTTACCTGGTTCTGGAGTTACTGTAACCTCCACATCCACAGGTTTGACTGTGACATTGGGCAAGTGTGAGTGCTGAGCTTCACTCTAACTTTTTTTTTTTTGAGACAGAGTCTTGCTCTGTTGCCCAGGCTGGAGTGCGGTGGTGTGATCTCGGCTCACTGCAACCTCTCTCTCCCAGGTTCAAGCAATTCTCTTGCCTCAGCCTCCTGGGTAGCTGGGATTACAGGCGCCTGCCACCACGTCTGGCTAATTTTTGTATTTTTAGTAGAGATGGGGTTTCACCATATTGGCCAGGCTGGTCTCAAACTCCTGAACTTGTGATCTGCCCACCTCAGCCTCCCAAAGTGCTGGGATTACAGGCGTGAGCCATCGAGCCCGGCTGCTTCACTCTGACTTTTAAATGGTACATTTGCCTCATGATGTATTGATGGCTGAGCTACAGTCTCTTCAGAGGCAGATAGCTGCTGTGCTGGGGCCTCCTGCTCTGTTGAAGTAGGGTGAACCCTCTCAAGGGACTGGGAAGGCAGAGCTGGGACCTCCTGCTGGATTGAAGAAGGTTCTACCTCCCCAGGGAGCTGAGGAAGCTGCTCTGGGGCTTCTTGCTGGAGTGAAGAGGACTAGATTTCTTCAAGGTCTCTGGATTTTGAGTTTCTGGCTCTAGATGAAATTGAAAAAGTCCAACTTGCTCAGGAGGCCCTGGAGGCTCATCTGAGTTCACCTGGAGTTCCGGGGACAGGGTGTCTGGATACGGTATATTCATACTTGAATTTAAATATCCTGCAAAGTTTGTTTCTGAAGCTGAGGTTTTGATACAAATCGATGTGGAGTTCTAGCCACAACCTTAGCAAGCCTCCATGCTGAGGTAGACCTTTCTTCAGGTTCTTGGGCCAAACAATAAGCTTCGTTGCTTTTGAATTCTATCTAGAGGTAGAACAAGTATTTCACATGCCTGATGATCTGCAGCCTGATCTAGATTTGCAGTTTTAACCTTACTTTTGAGGCGAAGAGGCCAAGCTAGGGCCTGGTTCTGATCCCAGTCCAGCATTGGGACCACCTCTTTGAGCCTTTCTTGCCGAGTCAGCTTGTCATTCAGATTCTGGTGTGCAGCAACGAACTGCTCTGGCTACGGGGGCAGCTCTCCAACTGAATCCGTGTCCAGGAATGGAACCAAAGTCTTGGTCAAAGTCCCAGTCGATTCCTGAGCCGGAGCTGACATCTGGGAGGGAGCAGAGGACCCCAGATGTTCAAAGCCCCCGGGTCTGCGAGGTGGTGGGAGGGTAAGCGCATGGTGCGATTCAGGTGGGAGATCGGAGGAGCAGGAAGACAAGGGCTCATCGGCCACAGGGCGTCAGAGATCAGCTGCAGCGGGTCCTGGACCCACTCCAGAGGCTGAGCCGCCTGGACGAGTAGCCACAATAGTTGCCACGTGAGCAGGGGGCCGTGGGACCCAGAGACACAGCCAGGACATGACATGCGCTGGCGCCGCGCACAGAGCTGGAGAGCTGGAGTCATTCTGGCAGCCCCGAGACGCTTGCGCCCTTAGCAACAGTGGGCACCGCCCTGTCCTTTATTTACGACACCTTTATAAGCAACCTTTATTAGGCTGAGGTCTAGATCCGCTCCTCGTCACCAGGGCGATCTTATCCCACAATCCTGCCCAAGCCTCCCTTCCCCAAGCCCCGCCCCGCAGGAACACTCCTCTCCCTAAGCGAGGAAGGATTTAGGCAGCAGACCTGGGTGGTCCCAAGACTCCAGCAGCCTATTGTGGTCGTGGTGGGGTGGGGTGGGGTGAGGTGGGGTGCAGGCGCGGCAGAGCTTCCCAAGGAAGTCAGGGGACCTCACCTTGGGATATTCAGAAGTGCTAGTCCAGTTCTGGCAGCCTGAATTCTTTCTCCTCCAAGCTGAAATCCGAGAGATACTCTTCCTCCTCTCGGCCATACAGCTTCCAGGGAAAACAACTGACCTGCAAAATCTGCACCAGTTAGGGTGGCAGGCAGGATACACATTATGGTCATTTATTCCAAAATGTTGCCATTTTCGCTAAACTTTCGATATCCTTTGATGCATGTTTGATAATTAATTCACCGCCCTATTAAGTACGGGCTGCCAGGGAACGAGCGAGGACTCCAAATTTTCTGTAGGAGGTGTTTTGGGGGGTGGGCAATTCAGTCTGGGAGAGAAGGCCTTAATCCGAGTGAATAGCCCTTTGCTGGGAGGGCCCTTAGACTGGGAGGAGGCTGAATTGTCATCCTGTCTTGACTTAATACAGCCTTTACCCTAGAAGGTACAGCGCCACTCTTCGGAAGTCTACCCTGTGTCCACACATGGAGAAGACGCTTAGGTTGTTAAAGTCAGCATGTTAAATAATTTCCTGAAATGCTACTATAACTAGAACCCAGCTGGCTTCCCCCACAGCCATTCTTACCTATTTTATTACTCATTGTCTGGCACAATCACAAAGTGCGGGTGGTACTGATACCTACCTTTTAGGGTTTTTTGATGATTTAATTTGATAATGAATGTACACTGCTTTGCAAACAGTGAGCTTTCAATAAAAGGTACCTATTGTAATTCTCAAAAAAAAAAAAATGCACTATCTTGAATAGGCTGAACAAAGAGACCTATCATTTCCATACCCTCATATGGAGATTTAACTGAAAGAGAAGATTGAGAGGGCATGCACATGACAATCTCATCTTAGAAAGACCATGGATGGGGAATTCCGTAACCAGAGGCCTCTTCCGGTTTGCTGGTATTCCTCTCCTTGAAAGGTCAGCACTTAATATTTCCACTGTAATGCAACGAGGATGGAAGGCAACAGTAGGAGCTGTGGAAGCACAAACAATCCATAGACTCTTCAGCCTTAGTAGTAGTAGTAACACAGAATAGACTGGCCCTCGATGTCCTTACAGCAAAGGTAGGGGTACCTGTGCAGTCTTAAATGAAACATGCTGCTTCTGGATAAACACCTCTAGTCAAGTAGAGGAAAACTTACAGGTGCTTAAAGATCAAGTGAAAATCATTGACAGGTTAAGAGAAAATGCAGGCTCCAGCCCTGGATGGCTACAATCCCTCTTTAATGAATCCCAGTCTTCTTTGTGGAACTGGTTAGCTCCATTATTAAGCCCCCTTTTGCTCATGTGACCTTGTCTGCTCAATATTATAACTCAAATTGTTTCCTCTTGCCTAGAAGCAATCAAACTCCAAATGCTGCTGCAGACTGAAGTATGCATGGGCACGCCTTTCTTCCGAGGTCCCTTAGATAGACTCCAGGAGGAGCCCCAGCTGCTGTTCCCCACATGACACCCCTTTTCAGAAGGAAGTAGCTAGAAAGAGTCGTTGCCCAACACCCCCTAACAGCATTTAGGGTTACCACTCCGGAGGGAGGTAATGATACAGGAGCTAAGAAGGAATTACTTAGGCAGATAGTAAGGGTATGGGAGTCCTCGGTAAGGCTTTTCTTTTTTAATGAAAAGCAGCCCCAAATCATTAAATCACTTTCTTTCTTTTTTTTTTTTTTTGAGACAGAGTCTCGCTCGGTGGCCTAGGCTAGATACGGTGGTGCAATCTCAGCTCACTGCAACCTCTGCCTCCCAGGTTCAAGTGATTCTCATGCCTCAGCCTGCCGAGTAGCTGGGATTACAGGTGTGTGCCACCACGCCTGTTTAATTTTTGTAATTTTAGTAGAGTCGGAGTTTCACCATGCTTTTGGCCAGGCTAGACTCGAACTCCTGACCTCAAGTGATCTGCTGGCCTCGGCCTCCCAAAGTGTTGGGATTACAGGCGTGAGCCACCATGCCTGTCCCTCCAAATCATTTTCTAACAAAGAGTAGCCTGCAAGCTGGGAGCTTGCATGGGTGAATGCTGGCAGGACCTAAGGACTAGACATGTTTAAGATGGCAGCTCCATCTTCCCTTCTCTGCCAGCCACGTGTATTGTAAAGGAGTAGACACGATGGTGCCAATCAACTGGAAAGCCCATTTGCATAATAAGATTCAGGTGAGGCAACCATTCTTCCCTGTGCACTATTAGACGTCATACCTGATTGAACCAATCGAGCCCTACAAATATCAGACACTGCCTCCTCAAACTGGACGATGAAACTCGGTGCCTTCATCTACAGCCGGTCCTTTTCCACTCGGTCCTTTTCTTCTCCGATTGGAGACCCCTTCCTCTTTGGAAGAAGCTATTTCTCTTTCTCTTCTCTTCTATCTATTAAACCTCCACTCCTAAGCTTGTGTGTGTCCGTATCCTAAATTTTCCTGGCACACAACAATGAAACCCAGGGTATATACATGAGACAATGTAGCTGCTTCACTGTCACCACATGGCCTCTAACAACCCAGAATCCTCCCATCCTCCTTGAGGTCAGAGCCATTTCAATGGTGAACCCATCCACAACTATTCTGGGCTTAGAGAGGATGATCAGGAAAGTGCTATTTAATGATTTTGGCACTTCCCTCATCAATTGTCCTCTAGCTTTGGTAATGAAGGTGAATTCTGGGCCTTTTCAAGCAATATAATTATTGGGTTGCTCAGCAAGATACATATATAGATTCAGTAAATCATTCTTGCCTCTTGAGGTCTTTAAATGTCTTCCTCTAATTTATGTCAAGAGAAATCCACTGTTGTATAAATTAATGATGGGCCAGAATCATATCCAGGTTTGCATAAAGTAACACTTTGAATTTCTAGAATAATGGTTACGGTTGCCAGCTGTCAGTGGGAGAACATCGGATGCAGAATCGCCAGTAAGTACACTCAAATCAATAAATTCATTTTGATCTAAAATTATATTCAGATTTTCCTTAGTTGAGAACTTTCCAAATCCACCTGCATAAATAGTCCCCTGCCCGCTCATTAAATAAAGTAGCAAATTCCTGTAAATTTTTTCTTTGGGAAGATCTCTTCTGCCCTGTATTTGTCTACTTTTCATCCCCCAGGACATGCTAGGTGTGGACTTCAATTCTGGCTAAGGGGCAAAAAGGGACCTGTTTTCCCCAGCAATTAGGATAATTTTCCCAATGAAAGGAGGATCAAATTCTTCAGGCAAGGGAGAAGGGAACAATGTCTTTCTTTTTTTTATTTTTTATTTTTGAGATGGATTCTTGCTCTGTTGCCCAGGCTGGAGTGCAGTGGCGCGATCTCAGCTCACTGCAAGCTCCGCCTCCCGGGTTCATGCCATTCTCCTGCCTCAGTCTCCTGAGTAGCTGGGACTGTGGGTGCCCGCCACCATGCCCGACTAATTTTTGTATTTTTAATAGAGATGGGGTTTCACCGTGTTAGCCAGGATGGTCTAGATCTCCTGACCTCGTGATCTGCCCGCCTTGGCCTCCCAAAGTGCTGGGATTATAGGTGTAAGCCACTGCGCCCAGCCAGGAACACTTTCTTAGGGCTCAGTAGACAAATCTCTACATTCTCACTAAGAAATCTAACCAAGTCTTGGCTGGGCATAGTGGCTCACATCTGTAATCCCAGGACTCTGGGAGGCTGAGGCGGGTGGATTGCTTGAGCTCAGGAGTACAAGACCAGTCTGGGCAACATGGCAAAACCTTGTCTCTACAAGAAATATAAAAATTAGCCAGATGTGGTGTTGTATACCTGATGCCCCAGCTACTGGGGAGGCTGAAGTAGGAGAATCACTTGAGCCCAGGAGGTCCAGGCTGTAGTGAGCCATGACTGGGTCACTGCACTCAAGCTTGGACAACAGAATAAAACCCTGTCTAAATAAAAATTAAAAAAAAAAAATTCCATGTGCCAGGACATTGTGGCGAGGGCAATCTTCAGAGCCTCTTGTAAAGCAGTATTGAGGTCCACAACACCTCCTACAGCAATGCCTTCCTGGGCCGTGGTGGTGGGTTACAGGTGAAGCCAGATATTGAGTGCATGCAAACCTCTGCCTCTGCGTGACTACACAGCGGCAGGGAAAGAGTTTTTTTATGCTTTTTTAAAAAGTGGAAGTAAAAGTTATTCAACATGCAATTAACTAAAGTATACAATTCAGTGGCATTTAGTGTATTCACAATGTTGTACACCAGCAACTCTCCTTCTCTCCTTAGTTTCAACTTTTTTTTTTTTTTTTTTTTTTGAGACACAGTTTTGCTCTGTCGCCCAGGCTAGAGTGCAGTGGTGAAATCTCAGCTTACTGCAGCATCCACCTCCCAGGTTCAAGCGATTCTCCTGCCTTGGCCTCCCAGGTAATGGGGATTACAGGTTCCTGCCACCATGCCCAGCTAATTTTTTTGTATTTTTAGTAGAGATGGGGTTTTACCATGTTATCCAGGCTGATCTCAAACTCTTGATCTCAGGTGATCCTCCCTCCTCAGTCCCCCTAAGGGCTGAGATTACAGGCATGAGCCCCTGTGCCTGGCCAGTTTCAACATTTTTTACCACCCTAGAAAAACACCCCATCCCCATTAAGTAATTATTGCTCATTTCCCCCTCCCCCAATGCCTTGTTAACTGCTAATCATCTTTCTGTCTCTATGGATTTGCCTATTCTGCATATATCATGTGTGACCGTTAATTTTATGTGTCAGCTTGACTGGATCAGGGGATTCCCAGACATCTGGTCAAACATGATTTCTGGGTGTGTCTTTAAAGTTATTTCCAGATGAGATTAGCATTTGAATCTCTGGACTCAGTCAAGCGGCTTGCCTTCCCCAGTGTGGGTAGGCATAATCTAATTTGTTGAGGATCTAAATAGAACAAAAGTCAGAGCATGGAAGAAGTCAGGGCTTCTTTTCTTTTGTTTTTTTTTTTTTTTTTTTTTTTTGAGACAGGGTCTTGCTCTGTCACCCACACTGGAGTGCAGCAGCACAATGATAGTGTAAAGTAAAAATGATTCTAAGCCCGCAGCCGACTGGTGAGCCCTCCCCTTGGACGAGGGCATTCCAAAGCTAACCTGAGGAACTAGTTCAAGCCATGATGAGAAATGGGGGTTCAACATGCCTCAGTATATCCTCCTCCCTTTTGGAATTCAGGCACAGCTGACCAGATTAACATCGATGCGGAGACCTTAAGATTGGCAGAACAGACTAGTTAAATCTGATGAGAAACATTCACAATCTATTCTCTCTGAAGCCTGCTACCTGGAGGCTTCGTCTACGTGATAAAACTCTGGTCTTCACAGCCCTTTATCATAACTCAGACATTCCTTTTTATTGATTCCAGGTCTTCAGGTAAACTCTTTTAACCAATTGCCAGTCAGAATATTTTTGGAGCCTCAGGACCCACAGAATAGGAAAAAAAAAAAAAGAAAAATTTTGAATCCACCTATGACCTAGAAGTCCCTTTTCCACCCTACCTCCAGTTGTCCCATCTTGAACAAACCAGAAAGGTTACATCTTCCATATATTGATTGGTGTCTTATGTCTTCCTAAAATACATAAAACCAAGCTGTAGTCCAACCACCTTGGGCACATGTTTTCAGGATCTTCTGGGGGTGTCTCATGGGCACAGGCCATTAGTCACTCATACTGGGCTCAGAATAAATCTCTTCAAATATTTTACAGTTTGACTCTTTTCCTTGGCAATAGCTCACTGCAGCCTTGAACTCACTGCCTCAGCCTTCCAACTAGCTGGGACTACAGGTGTGTGCCACCTTGCTGAGCTAACTTTTAAATTTTTTGTAGAGAAGGGGTCTTGCTAGATTGCCCAGGCTGGTCTCCAACTCTTGGCCTCAAACATTCCTCCCACCTTGGCCTCCCAAAGTCCTGGTACTACAGGCATGAATCACTATTCACAGCCCACAGCTTCTTTTCTGTCTTACTGTTTGAGCTGGGACATCTTTTTTTTTTTTTTTTAGAGATGGAGTTTCCCTCTTATTGCCCAGGCTAGAGTGCAATGGTGCCATCTCGGCTCACTGCAACCCCCACCTCCTAGGTTCAAGCGATTCTCCTGCCTCAGCCTTCCAAGTGGCTGAGATTACAGGCATGCGCCACCATGCTTGGCTAATTTTGTGTTTTTAGGAGAAACGGGGTTTCTCCATGTTGGTCAGGCTGGTCTTGAACTCCCGACCTCAGGTGATCCACCTGCCTCAGCCTCCCAAAGTGCTGGGATTACAGGCGTGAGCAACCGTGCCCATCAAGCTGGGACATCTTATCTTATTTTATTCTACACTTGAATTGGGATTTATACCTTCATCTTCCCTGGTTCTACCACCTTTAATTTGAATTACACCACTGATTTTCTGTGTCTCCAGCTTACAGGTGGTAGATCATGGATTTCTCAGCCTTTATAATTCCATTGTAACAACCTGATGGGTTCTGCCTGCCTGCTGCACAAATAAAGACTACACCATTGCAGTAGAGAAAGAGTTTAATTGATGCCAGATTGGTCATGTCATGCAAGAGATGGAGTTATTACTCAAATCAATATCATCTAAGACTCATAGGTTAGGGATTTTTCAAAGGCAGTTTGGGGGAAGGGATAGGGGTGGCTAGGAAATGGGTGCTTGCTGCTGATTGATTGGGGTATAATTATAGGGGTGTGGGAACTCATCCTCCTGCATGCCAAATCGCTTCTGGGTAGGGCTACAGGAGCCATCAGCAGGTGGGTCCAAGTGGAACTAGGTGTCAGACATGCAAGAAATCTGAAAAGATATCTCACAAGGCCGATCTTGGGTTCTACAATAGTGATGTTATTTGCAGGAGTAATTGGGAAAGTTGTATATCTTTTGGCTCCTGAAATAATGGCTGGCAATCATTTATGTCTACACCTTGGCAGAATTCAGGCTCCTCTCTTCCTCCTAACCTGGTGGTCTCTCATTAGCTTTACAAAGGTGGCTGAGTTTTGGGAAGAGCTATTATCATTTACATGACGACCTAAATGTCTTCCAAAGCAAGGCTAAAGGTAAGAGGGGGATTGGCTAGGCTAAATCAGGTCTCCCCACTGTCATTTTCTCACTGACACAATTTTTGCAAAGGTGGTTTCACCTTGAGGAATTTCTCATAATAAATCAATTTCTCTTTCTCCTTTTGGTTCTGTTTTTTTGAGAATCTCAACTAACAAATTACATAAAAGAAATCATACAAAATGTGACCTTTTGGCTGGGCATGTTGGCCATACCAGCACTTTCTGTTTTTTTTTTTTTTTTGAGACGGAGTCTCGCTCTGTCACCCAGGCTGGAGTGCTGTGGCCGGATCTCAGCTCACTGCAAGCTCCGCCTCCCGGGTTCACGCCATTCTCCTGCCTCAGCCTCCCGGGTAGCTGGGACTACAGGCGCCGCCACCTCGCCCGGCTAGTTTTTTGTAGTTTTTAATAGAGACGGGGTTTCACCGTGTTAGCCAGGATGGTCTGGATCTTCTGACCTCGTGATCCGCCCGTCTCGGCCTCCCAAAGTGCTGGGATTACAGGCTTGAGCCACCGCGCCCGGCCTAATACCAGCACTTTCAAAGGCTGAGGCAGGAGGCTCACTTGAGCTCAAGAATTTGAGACCAGCCTGGGCAACAGAGTGAGACCTCAATACTATTTAATTAAATTTTTTTTTTTGAGACAGAGTCTTGCTCTGTCGCCCAGGCTGGAGTGCCGTGGCGCGATCTCAGCTCACTGCAAGCTCCGCCTCCCAGGTTTACGCCATTCTCCTGCCTCAGCCTCCCGAGTAGCTGGGACTACAGGCGCCCGCCACCATGCCCAGCTAGTTTTTTGTTTTTTTTTTTTTTTGAGACGGAGTCTCGCTGTGTCGCCCAGGCTGGAGTGCAGTGGCCGGATGTCAGCTCACTGCAAGCTCCGCCTCCCGGGTTCACGCCATTCTCCCGCCTCAGCCTCCCAGTAGCTGGGACTACAGGCGCCCGCCACCGCGCCTGGCTAGTTTTTTTTTTTTGTATTTTTAGTAGAGACAGGGTTGCACCAGGTTAACCAACCATGTTAGCCAGGATGGTCTTGATCTCCTGACCTCGTGATCCACCCGCCTCGGCCTCCCAAAGTGCTGGGATTACAGGCTTGAGCCACCCTGCCCGGCCACTATTTAATTAATTAATTAATTAATTAATTAATTAATTAATTTTGAGACAAGGTCTCACTCTGTCACCCAGGCTTGAGTGCAGTGGTGTGATCATGGTTCACTGCAGTCTTGACCTCCCAGGCTGAAATGATCCTTCCACCTCAGTCTCCCAAGTAACTGGGACTACAGGCGCATGCTACTGCACCTGGCTACTTTTTGTATTTCTTATACAGACAAGGTTTCACCATGTTGCCCAGGCTGGTCTTCAACTCCTGAGCTCAAGCAACCCACCCACCTCGGCCTCCTAAAGTGGTGGAATTACAAGCATGAGCCACTGTGCCCAGCCTATTTTATTTTTTTCTTTTAAGACAAAAAATATGGGCTGGGTGTGGCAGTTCATGCCTGTAATCCCAGCACTTTGTGAGGCTGAGGTGAGTGGATCACCTGAGGTCAGGAGTTCAAGACCAGCCTGGCCAACATTTGAAACCCCATCTCTATCAAAAATACAAAAATTAGCTGGGAATGGTGGTAGTTGCCTCTATTAAAAATGCAAAAATTAGCTGGACATGGTGGTAGGTGCCTGTAATCTCAGCTGCTCGGGAGGCTGAGACAGGAGAGTTGCTTGAACTAGGGAGGCAGAGGTTGCAGTGAGTCAAGATTGCACCACTGCACTCCACCTGAGGCAACAAAGAGCGAAACTCCACTCAAAAAAAAAAAAAAAAAAAATCTCTTGTGTTTGGCTTATTTCACTTAGCATAGTTTTTGAGGTTTATCCAAGTTGTAGCATATATTGGTACTTTGCTCTTCCTTATGACTGAATAATATTCAATTGTATGTCTATGCCACATTCATTCATCTGAAGGTGGATATTTGGGCTGTTCCCACCTTTTGGCTATTATAAATAATGCTGCTATAAACATTAATGTACAAGTTACTCTGGACATATATTTTCATTTCTCTTAGGTATATACCTAAGTGTGGAGTTGCTGGGTCATACGCTAATCCTATGTTTAACTTTTTGAGGAACCCACCAAACTGTGTTTCACAGTTGCTACACCATTTTACATTCTCCCCAGCAATGTACAGGTGTTTCCCTTTCTCCACATCCCTGCTGTTTCGCAGTAGGCAAGCCCACCTCCCTGAAAGTCCGAGGAAACTGAGTGGAGATGCTGACATATTCAGTTTCTCATTAAGAGACATTTAATAGGCTGGGCACAGTGGCTTATACCTGTAATCCCAGCACTTTGGGAGGCCGAGGCGGGCGGATCACCTGAGGTCGGGAGTTCGAGACCAGCCTGACCAACATGGAGAAATCCCGTCTCTACTAAAAATACAAAATTAACCAGATGTGGTGGTTCATGCCTGTAATCCTAGCTACTTGGGAGGCTGAGGCAGGAGAATCGCTTGAACCCAGGAGGCGGAGGTTGTGGTGAGCCAAGAGCATGTCTTTGTACTACAGCCTGTGCACAAGAGCGAAACTCTGTATTAAAAAAAAAAAAAGACATTTAATAGGGACTTATGAACAGAAGTCATGTCTGTGTCTTGGGCAACAGTGAGATGAGATAATGGTTACCTGTGCCATTACCCCCGGAGCCCAGGGCTTATTTACCACAGGGAAAGGGCATATGTGATTCAGAAGGAATGTATAGGACAATTGCTTACAGGCAGATCTCATGGAAAGTACAAGAACATGAAGGTTATTTTGACGTAAGGGCAGGATTTATGGGAAGAATGTAATCTTACACAAGGAACAAAAAACTAAAAATCTTAGAGGCTTTCCTGGAACTGAGGTTAATCAGAAGTCAACATGGTGGATTAACATCCAGAATAGAATTGCTTTGTCCTCTACCCTTGCCAATACTTGTTATTATCTGTTTTGTTTTTTTGTTTTTGTTTTTGTTTGAGACAGAGTCTCACTCTGTCACCCAGGATGGAGCGTGATCTCGGTTCACTGCAACCACCGCCTCCTAGGCTCAAGTGATCCTCCCACCTCAGCCTCTTGAGTAGCTGGGATCACAGGCAGGTGCCAGCACACTCGGCTAATTTTTGTATTTGCTATTAATAAGATCTTGTCTAGTCCAAGTTAACTTAGAACTGGCATAGGTAGTTCCTTCCTGGTTCTGTAAGTACTTTAAGGCTTGGCTGAGTGCAAACAGCTCCCACTTTTGAGCAGATCAATTATTAGGCAATTTTCCTAACTCTGCTTCTACAAGAGTTTCCCTATCAATTACCGAATACTCATTGTGTTTTTTTCCCTCAATCACCTGGGAGGAATCATCTATCATCCTGTCCTGAAGGGAGTTCCTCCTAGGTCTGGTAGGGCCTTTGTATGGCAATTAATGAAGATTTAGATCCCCTGTTAGGAAACCTGCAGGGTTAAGGAAATTATCAGTGGTTAAAGTTAAATGATCTTTTTCTAACAGAATAACCCCATACTTTAAGATTTTTGCGTTAGTAAGCTACCTTTTTGCTTTTTTTTTTTTTTTGACTTAGGATAGTTCTGAACTGGTGAGGTGTGCTCACAATGAGGTTTCCTCTAAAAGTTATTTTTCTACTTTCTTCTGCTAGCAAAGCAGTTGCCGCTACAGATTGAATGCATTTGGGCCATCCGCGGGTTCCTGGGTTAAGGATTTATTTATTTATTTATTTATTTATTTATTTATTTATTTATTTATTTATTTATTTATTTATTTAGAGATGGAGTCTCGCTCTGTTGCCCAGGCTGGAGTGCAGTGGCGCAATCTTGGATCACTGCAAGCTCCATCTCCCAAGTTCATGCCATTCTCCTGCCTCAGCCTCCCAAGTAGCTGGTACTATAGGCGCTCGCCACCATGCCCAGCTAATTTTTTGTATATATTTTTCGAGACAGAGTCTTGCTCTGTTGTCAGGCTGGAGTGCAGTGGTGCGATCTCGGCTCACTACAACCTCCGCCTCCCGGGTTCAATCAATTCTCCTGCCTCAGCCTCCCAAGCAGCTGGGACTACAGGCATGCGCCACCACGCCAAGCTAATTTTTGTACTTTTAGTAGAGACGGGGTTTCACTGTGTTAGTGAAAGGATGATCTTGATCTCTTGACCTGGTGATCCTCCCACCTTAGCCTCCCAAAGTGCTGGGATTACATGCGTGAGCCACCGTGCCTAGCCAAGGATTTTTGATAGGAAGGCTAAAGGTCAGTGGCCTTAGTGCTTTCCGGCTACACCCTTGTTATCACTGAGACCAAGATTGTATTCTAGTGTTATAGGGTCACGGAGAAGACCTTCAATTGTCAATTATAGTTTTTAAATTTAGCCTTGCTTTTAAAGGAATAGGGTACATTGTTTTCTCTTTACTATTTTTATCTCTCTTTTTCTCGCTTTGACTTTCTGTCTCTTTCTCTCTCTTTAACTCCTTCCTTGTCTCTTTATCTCTCCCTCTCTCTGCCCCGTTCTTTTTCTCTCTTTCCTCTCTGCTGGTCTTTCCCTGCCTCTGCCAGCCACTTATGCTTTATGAGCATAAGGAAAAAGGTTGCTTTATGAGAAAGTTAAGTTTAAAAGTAGAAGGCAGAGAATTGTATATACTGACATATTGATTCTTCAAACATAAATTTAGAACTCACATCTAACATGTTGCTGAGTTTAAGAGTCTTTTTGTTTTTTGTTTGTTTGTTTTTGAGACAGGATCTTACTCTGTCACCCAGGCTGGAATGGAGTTCTCCCCACTCCTTCCCCTAGGGGAGGGACCAGTGGGAGTGGAGCTACTTTTTCTTCCCCCGAGAAGAAAGGAAAGCCGGGGATGGGGGTGGGGGTTGTGTGAGGTTCAACCCTCTCCATGGGAATTTCTCACCTCTTTTTTGAGGTTCAATCCCCACCAAGGGGATTTCTCACCTCTTTCTGAGGTTCAACCCTCACTCA
>NW_022313510.1:0-2192 GCF_002776525.5 Piliocolobus tephrosceles
TTTGCATATGTTGAACCAGCCTTGCATCCCATGGATGAAGACAACTTCATTGTGGTGGTTAAGCTTTTTGATGTGCTGCTGGATTCGGTTTGCCAGTATTTTACTGAGGATTTTTGCATTGGTGTTCAGGGATATTGGCCTGAAATTTTATTTTTTTTGTCTTGTCTCTGCCAGGCTTTTGTATCAGGATGATGCTAGCCTCATTAAAATGAGTTAGGGCGGATTCCCTCTTTTTCTACTGTTCACAATCATTTCAGAAGGAATGGTACCAGCTCCTCTTCGTACGTCTGGTAGAATTCGTCTGTGAATCTGTCTGGTCCCAGACGTTTTTGGTTGGTAGGCTATTCATTAGTGCCTCAATTTCAGAACTTGTTATTGGTATATTCATGGATTCAACTTCTTTCTGGTTTAGACTTGGGAGGTTGTATGTGTCCAGGAATTTATCTATTTCTTCTAGTTTATTTGCATAGAAGTGTTTATAGAATTCTTTGATGGTAGTCTGTATTTCTGTAAACCTTTTCTTGATGCTGCTCTTTTTGCTTAAGTTTTGAATACAGTCATACCTTAAATATATTACAGGTTTGGTTCCAGACTCCTGCAATAAAGGAAGTTGCACACATTTTGGATTTCCTAGTGCACATAGTCCATTAAGTGTGCAATAGCATTGTGTTTTTACTAAAACAATGTATATACCTGAATTAAAAATACTTCATTGCTAAAAATGCTAATAATAATCTGAGCCTTCAGTGAGTTATAATGTTTTTGCTGGTGGAGGGTCTTGCATCAATACTGGTGGCTGCTGACTGTGTTGATCATGGTGATAGTTTCTAAAGATTCAGATAGCTGTGGCAATTTCTTAAAATAAGAAAAAATGTAATTTTGTCACATCAGTTGATCCTTTCATGAAATATTTCTCTATAGCATGCAATTCTGTTTGATAGCATTTCCCCACAGCAGAACTTCTATCAACATTGGATTCAATTCTCTCCAACCCTACCACTGCTTGATCAACTAAGTTTGTGTAGCATTCAGAATACTTTGTTGTCTTTTTAACTGTGCTCCTTTGACCTCCCATGGATCATGAATGATCTTAATGGCACCTACAATGGTCTATTCTTTCCAGAAGGTTTTCAATTTCCTTTTTCTAGATCCATTAAATAAATCACCATCTATGGCAGCTAAAGGCTTATGAAATGAATTTCTTAAATAAGAAGACTTGAAAATTGAAATTCCTTTTTGATCCAGAATGGATGTTGTGTTAATAGGCATGAAATCAACATTAAGCTCTTTGCACACCTCCGTGAGAGTTCTTGGGTAACCAGATACATTATTTGAAAGGAATCTTATTTTGTGAGCAGTAGGTCTCAACATTGTGCTTAAATCAATCAAACCATGCTCTAAACAGATTCCCTGTCATTCAGGCTTTGTTGTTCCATTTCAAGAGCATAGCAGAGTAGATTCAACATATGTATTAAAGGGCCTTGGAGTTTCAGAATAGCAAACGAACACTGGCTTCAATTTCAAGTCACCCACTGCATTAGTCCCCAACTATAGAGTCAGTTTATCCCTTGAAGCTTTGAAGCCAAGCATTGAATTCTTCTCTTTTAGTCCTAGGTGGTATATTTTTAAGTATAAGTCTGTTTTGTCTGCATTGAAAATCTGTTGCTTTGTGTAGCTACCTTCATCGATGATCTTAGCTAGATCTTCTGTATAACTTGCTGAAGCTTCTACATTAGCACTTACTTCATCATCTTGTACTTTAATGTTACAGAGATTACTTCTTTCCTTACACCTCATGAAGCAGCTTCTGCTAGCTTCTAAGTTTCTTCTTCAGCTTTCTCACCTCTGAACTTTTATAGAAGTGAAGAGAATTAGAGTCTTGTTCCGAATTAGGCTTTGGCGTAAGGGGATGTTGTGGCTGCTTTGACCTTTATATCCAGTTCCCTGAGACTTTCTCCATAACAGCAATAAGGAATCACCACACTGTCTTCCACAATGGTTGAACTAATTTACACTCCTACTAAGAGTGTAAACACTTTTTGTCCACAGCCTTGCCAGCATCTGGGATTTTTTGAATTTTTAATAATATCTATTCTGACTGGTATGAGATGGCATCTCATTTTGATTTTGATTTACATTTCTGTAATGAGTGATGTGGAATGCTTTTTCACATGCTAGCTGACTGCATATAT
>NW_022313511.1:0-2838 GCF_002776525.5 Piliocolobus tephrosceles
GGCCAGTGGGAGGTGCATGGCATCGTCAGCTTTGGGTCTAGCCTCGGCTGCAACTACTACCACAAGCCCTCTGTCTTCACACGGGTCTCCAATTACAACGACTGGATCAATTCGGTAAGAACTGGACCAGCCTAAGCCCCAGGGCACTGCCCTGCCCACCTGGCCTCGGGAGTGCCATGCCCACCTGGTGACTGAGAGCCCCTCCTTCCTCTTGAGCGCTAGATGGGAACCCCTTGGAGGAGGCTGCAGACCTTGGCAACTGCTGGGCCCCCCATGGGACCCCAGAATTTCTGTGTGGGTAAAGCTGAGTGAAAAGGAACATAGAGGGTGGCCTTGTCCAAAGACGATGGACACTCCTCAGGCGTATTAAGAGTGAGTTCCGCCAGACGCGGTGGCTCATGCCTGTAATCCCAGCATTTTGGGAGGCCGAGCGGGCAGACTGCGAAGTCAAAAGTTCAAGACCAGCCTGGCCAACATGGCAAAACCCCATCTCTACTAAAACAAATACAAAAAAATTAGCCAGGCGTGGTAGTGCACTCCTGTAAACCTACCTACTCAGGAGGCTGAGGAAGGAGATTCCCTTGAACCTGGGAGATGGAGGTTGCAGTGAGCCAAGATTGCACCATTGCACTCCAACCTGGACAAGAAGAGTGAAACAACAAGTTAAAAAAAAAAAAAGAGTGAGTTCCATAGAAATGGTGATTTTATTTTTGTGTATCAGTATGTGGCCCAAACTCCACCATCCAGTGCTGTAAACGGGTATATTTATCTGCAAAGCCCAAAACCTGATTCTTTGAGACCCCCATAGCATTAATTATTGGAAATTAGTCCCCCTCAGGGGTCTTCCAGCTATTCTGTAGGGTGACCAACCATCCCGGTTTGTGCAGGACTGAGAGGTTTTCCAGGATGCAGGACTTCCTGTTTTACTCTGGGACCATCCCAGGCAAATAAAGCCAAGTTGGTCCCCCTGTCTTATCAATGTAAACTCAGAGAGCTGTCTCCTTTCAGCTTCCACAATAATTCAATTTGTTTTTAACAATGAACACACATTTCTTTATAACAATAAGCATTAACATTATGTATTAAAAATGATAGGCCAGGTGCCATGGCTCATGCCTGTAATTGCAGCACTTTGGGAGGGCAAGGAGGGAGGATTGCTTGAGCCCAGGAGTTCAAGACCAGCCTGGGCAACATAGCGAGACTTTGTCTTTACAAAAAAATTTTTTTTAATTACTCAGGCATGGCGGTGCGTGCCTGTAGTCTCAGCTACTTGGGAGGCTTGGGTGGAAGGGTCACTTGGGCCTGGGAGGCCAACGCTATTTTGAGCCAAGGTCACACCAATGCACTTAAGCCTGGGCAACATAGCAAGACCCTGTCTCCGAAAATAATGATAATAATAACTGGCATCAATATTAAGGAGCAGCCATGGATACACGCAGCAGTAGGTGAAAGCAGCCAGAACAGGAAACCCCGTCACAAGAAAGGGGTGCCTGGTGGTTCACACCTGTAATCCCAGCAGTTTGGGAGGCCAAGATGGGCAGATCACCAGAGGTCAGGAGTTTGAGACCAGCCTGGCCAACACGGGGAATCCCCATCTGTACTAAAAATTCAAAATTAAGCTGGGTGTGGTGATATGGGCTTGTAATCCCAGCTACTCAGGAGGCTGAGGCAGGGGAATCACTTGAACCTGGGAGGTGGAGGTTGCAGTAACCCAAGTTCATGCCACTGCACTCCAGCCTGGGCAACGGAGCGAGTCTCCATCTCAAGAAAAAAAAAAGAAAAACCACAAAAAAAAGAAACGGGTGCCCAGGAGAGGGCAGAGCAGCCACCATGCCTGGTACTGGATGCTGGGAGGGAAGAGTCAGACACACTGTGCCGATGAAGGACCACCTCAGTTTGCTCTTCTGTAAAATGGGACTTGAACTAGACAAGGACTCCTCCACAATTTAGGCGCTACAGCAAATGGGAGTTAAGGTATTTGTGGCAGAGCCCCCAAAGAAGGGGAAAGCTGGCCTCTGACTTCACTAACTTTAATTTGCAGAGAAGTGTTCATTAAACTGACACTTATAAAACCAAATACGAAGCTGCAGCCATGAGCACGTGGTCACAGGAGGAAACTAAACTGTCAAAATAAGCAGGTGGCTGCTTCCAAGTGTTCCCACTGATTCTTGCCAGCTCCTTGTTCATTTGTCTGTCTGCTGGCATCTTCTTGCCAACAAGTGGTCACAGGTAGAGATTCCAAAAACGTTTGTTGGAGAAAAATGGAAAATCAAAAAGACAGTAGCCATTAATCATTAATTGGTGCTTTTTTATATATAAATTTGAAAAAACCCATCTGAGTCCACCTTTGGAGGCGCCACCCACACGTCAAAGGAGCCTGGCCTGAGACTGACTGGATGAAAGGCTGCTTAGGGACCTTTCCCAGCCAAACCCTAAGACCCTTTCCCAGCCCCAGCTGCTGTGGGAATCACCGTGCAGCTGGTCCTGGCAGCACCTTGGGAACCTGAAGCAGGGGCAGGGGCAATTGTCCCAATTTTTTTGTCCCAGCCTCAGCTGTTCCCAGCCACAGACACAGGCACAACAGAGCAGGCCAGATCCCAAAGCATGGCCAGATGGCAGCAGGGATCCACGGGGCAGCATGCCTCGCGAGGCAGCTGGGCAGAGGCCCTGTGTTCGTGGGAGAGCAGTAGGGGCAGGCACTGATGCCCAGTAACGGGTTTCAGAAGGGGGAGAGTCAAGCAACCAGCTGTCCTTGGGTGGGGGCTGCCCCTGGCAGCGGCGGAGGGGCTCATGACAACTTGCAGTGGCCCCAACCCAGGGATACAGTATGTGCAGCCT
>NW_022313512.1:0-2759 GCF_002776525.5 Piliocolobus tephrosceles
TAAAAACAAAATTAAATAAAATGATGCTTATAAAATATTTGCCAAGTCCTAAATACTATTATTAGTATTAGCATTATTATTTCTATGATGGTGACTTTGATGAGGAGGAGGAGGCAGAATGTCTATCTGTGGCATTGCCTCTGCCTCTGGCATGATTTCTGCCTCCAGTGCTCATCCAGCTTCATTCATATTTGTCCCTCAGATTCAGCTCAGATATCATCTTTTTTAGAAAACATTTTCCAATGCCTTGGGTCGAGTGAAATAAACTTCTCCCATAGGATATATACTTTTAGGTGCATACAACATAGATTTTCTTGGACTTGCCTAGTTTGGTTTCTTGACTTCTTCACTAGGCTGTGAGTCCCTCAAGGACAGAGAGCCTACCATACTCATCAGATTGTTAGAATTATCTAGCTCATTACCTTTCTCATCACATGTGTTCAATATTTTCACTGTTGCACTGAGTCCCTGAAGACAAATAATCAACGATTTTACTTGTCAATGTTGCTACTGCCATGCCTTCAGAAGGGAACTTAAGGAGCGAAAGAAATTGAGTTAAATCTATCTACCACACCTACTTTCTTTCCTTTATGTTTTTCCTTAAAATATCGCAAGCATGTGGCCCTTAGGAAAACTGGCTCAACACCCTTGTCCCTCTGGCCCTGGCCCTCTGGCCCAGTGTTCCCATCTCACACATGCAGTGTTCTCCCTTGCCGTGGTGTGCGGTGAGCAGCCGGCATTGTGATGACACACCACTGACTGCTTCCAATGTGCCTCCTGACAGCTATCTTCACAAATAAAATGTAAATTGAAACTGTTCCAAAAAACATCCATGATCTCAAGAAGATGTATCAGCTCTCCTGGTGTATGCAGTAAATGAAATGTTATTATTCTCTCTTCACACAAATTCTGTCTGACAGATGGCGTATTGTTATGTTAGGAAAGTAGCAGTCTACTGAGTATTTAAGGGATGTTTCCAGGGTCCCACTGCACCATTTCCACAAATCCTTTACCTCTAAGAGAACACATACAATAAATTCTTCCCTAAAATAACTGCAGAGAAATTGGCATCTCCTAGGGTTACGAAGCCGAGATGAAGAAAATGTATATGAAAGAACTCTGTAGCCATCAATGCTTTATAAATACGTGTGCAAAAAAGGAAACCTGTTTTCCACATAAGTTTCTGGAGGACTATTGCTTTATAATATCTCTATAGAACTAGCCAGTTAAACTTGTTCCTGTCATTCAATCATCTCCGCTTTCTCAATGGGATATTCTCCTTGCATTTTTCAAATGCTATCTGAGAAGACTGGGTTTTAAAATTATTGTTACTCTTAATTTCACATGAAGATAAATTGAGATAGAATTACCCTCACCTGGCCTGGCACGGGTGGCTCATGCCAGTAATCCCAGAACTTTGGAAAACCAAGGGAGGCAGATCACCTGAGGTCAGGAGCTTAATACCAGCCTGGCCAACGTGGTGAAACACTGTCAATACTAAAAATACAAAATTAGCCCGGCGTGACGGCATGCCCCTGTAATCCCAGCTATGGAAGACTAAGGCAGGAGATTCACTTGAACCCGCGAGGTAGAGGTTGCAGTGAACTGAGATCATGCCATTGCACTCCAGCCAGGGCAACAGAGTGAGTCTCTGTTTCCAAAAAGAAAAAAGAAAGAAAAAAGAAAAAAGAAAAAAGTATTAACCTCACCTAGGGAACTAAGGTCCCTCTGAAAATCTGAACAGAGGAGATGATGTTGTTCCATTAATGAATCCCAAGACACAGCAACTATGTGTCATTGTTGATACATATCATAACCAGGCTATATAACCGCAAATTAGAGATGATTACAAATGAGGTTTATCACTAAAGTCATTATAAAATGACAGTCATCAAGAAAAGGGAAAAACGACTTTTGCAAAACCAAAACATGTGCAGGTAGAAGAAATTTTTGCTGTCAGGAAAAGGAGCGTTTTTTTTTTCTTTGATTGAATTTATGACTCCCAGTTCGTCATTTTAAGTAGATTAAAATATTACACTGAATTAAAACATAGATTGACATTAGTAATTTTGGATTGAGCATACTTAAACATGTTAATTTTTTTAAGTATAAATAAGGTAGACTGCCTTAATATAATTTACATAAATTCACATCCTAAGCTAACATCAATGGTATTTTAAAATTGGGAGTTTAAATTAATGGAACACTTTTGGTGGGCGTTTTGTCAATACTGCTCACACTAAGTTCTAAAAAATATACACACATTTTTGATCCTACAATTCCATTGCTAAAAGTTGGCTTGAACCTGTTGCTATGATGTAATACTTTCAAAATACTTATATTATGATTGTAGCATGGCAAAAAAATCAATAGCACTACACTAAAGAAGCAGTGGCTGTATATACAGCAGTAATAACGATGCTTAGTCACTTAAACAGCTTTATTGTCCCTGCCAGGAGATTCTAAACAAGCTAGTCTTTCTAACTTTTTCCGTTGAACTGATTACATCTCTAAGCTATTTTGATATCCTATAAATGTCAGCTTTTATACAGTGCAGTTAAATTCACTTTCTAAAATGCATAGTCATGGGTTACCCTTTTATAAAATAGTTTCTAAAATATTTTGCATAATTATTCTGTATAGCTTTGAGGACTGTTACAAACTTTATATTTAGTTAGTTAGCTTGCCGCCAGGGTGGTAATTAGATCAGGTGTAATCTCTACTTTATTATTATTATTATTATTATTATTATTATTATT
>NW_022313512.1:2859-5961 GCF_002776525.5 Piliocolobus tephrosceles
ATTATTATTATTATTATTATTATTATTATTATTATTATTATTTTGAGATGCAGCCTCCCTGTCACCCAGGCTGGAGTGCAATGGTGCTATCTCGGCTCACGGCAACCTCCGCCTCCTGGGTTCAAGTGATTCTCCTGTCTCAGTCTCCCAAGATTACAGGCATGTGCTTATATTTTTAATCAACTTTTATTTTGGAAAATGTTCAGGTTGACCCAAACAGTTGCAATGATAGAACAGTGGTTTCCATGTACCTAGTGTCCAGTTTCAGTTTCCAACAATGTTATCTTCTGTGGCCCATGTATGTTTGACAAAATGAGAAAAACAACATTGACCTATTACTATTAACCAAACCCCAGACTTAATTGAGATTTCACCAGTTTTACCAACAATGTCCTTTATCTCTTCGAGAGTTTCATCCAGAGAACCACATTCCATTTACTTGTCATATGCCTTTAGTCTCTGCCATACTGTCTATATTTCTCCATGTTTCCGTGGTTTTCATGACAGCTGAAAGGAGTACTGCTCACTATTTTGTAGTTTGCCCCTCAGTTTGGATTTGACTGATGTTTTAATCATAATTAGGCTGAGATTATGGGGTTTTAGGAAGACTATGGTGATTCAATGTCCTTTTCATCACCCCAAATCTATGGTCTCTTTAGTTGTCAGAAGGAATAAGGAGAGTTCATAGGCCAAAGTGTTTTGGAAATTGTAGGACTTTGTAGAGGTGGTGGTCTAGAAATATATGGGGCCAATATTGACTGACACCCTGTTTGAGGTCAATACATGGCATCAAATGGGCAAGTGTCAGACATTCTAGATACTGTGCAATGTGTAGGACTCTTCTACACAAAAATGAAATGCTACATTTTACATAAATGTGAATTCCCACCAGATGGTCCCTATAAAAATGTGTATACATATACATGTATATTAATACATTTTGGAGTCAATAACATAACTCTGCTGTACAAGTAAACACAAATATTTTTATGAATTTAATTTATATTAAAATTTCTAGGACTACAACAATCATGAACGATAAGGTAAAGTTATTCATTATTTTTAAAGGCATAATCAAGATTTTATTAATCAATTTGGAAAATTATGCCACTGAATGTAGCATCACTCCTATTTGAATTTTCAATACAACGAACCTATATAGTAGATACTGTAACTTTTATGTGATTCTTTGTATGAAAATAAATGCATTTATTTGGTGTTTATTTTTAAAACATCAAAGAAAAAGTGGTAATATTCAGTGTTAAATATTACGTTACATTTATTAAATCTAAACTCATTTTTTTCTAAGTTATTGTAAACACCTGGATCCTTACTGTAGCTATTCTAAGCATTTTCTTACTGGATTTACTAGATATACTTTGATTTATTATAAATTATTTTTATTAGAATAAGGGCACCACATTGATTTTTTTCAAAGTAATGTATATGGGTTGCTTAGTTTTTACCAATATCAGGATCATAAAAGGGTAGTAAATGTTAAAATACAGTGTCAATGGCATAGAATGCACCTTCCACAGAGTGATCCTAGCAGATAGTGGACTAACAAAGGCAGCAAAAGTCTCAAGACTATTTTGTTTATTCCACATTTATTCTATGACTCTTTTAAGCGAGATATTAGAGATAGAGGAGAAATGTGGCATCCCTGATTACACAGATCTTAGAGCTTACTATAAATAATCATGTCTATATGGATAAATGCCATTCATTCATTCAATCATTCTCTTAATGCCCTTCAACCAATGCCACCAGGAACACACAAATAATCGAACAATGGGGACTGGTGAGGTATCACAAAAGAAAGTGTTAACAGGACTTAAAATAGTAATCAGGTTTGTGTTAGGTGATCTTGATGGGGACTCAGTGAAATAGGGTTTGACTCTGGATGGATGCTGTCACAATATGGGTTATTCTGTGCTGAGTATCTTAAAAAATTTTTACCTCGAAAGTGAGAAGAACACAGAGAAGCTGAAGCTGTGATTGTAAGAGAAACACTAATCACTCATCTGAGCCAGGATGGGGGATATTTGGCCATTTTTGTGTTTTTTTTATTTTTTTATTTTTTTATTTTTATTATACTTTAAGTTCTAGGGTACATGTGCATAACGTGCAGGTTTGTTACATATGTATACCTGTGCCATGTTGGTGTGCTGCACCCATCAACTCGTCAGCACCCATCAATTCATCATTTATATCAGGTATAACTCCCCAGTGCAATGCCTCCCCCCTCCCCCCTCCCCATGATAGGCTCCAGTGTTATGATTTTGTCTTGATTCATCAGAGTCACTGAGTGCCCTTGTCTGATGTTGGTGTTCTGTGGCTTCATATCCAACAGGAACACAGCAAAGCCAATCTGTGAGTGCCAGGCCTGCCCTGGGCCATCATGGGCTACTTTTCTCTTTCTCATGTCACTTATTCAACTTGCATATAATTTTTTTTTATTATTTCACAAGTAATAAATAGTATTTTAGAAAATTTGAAAAATACAAAAATGTTGAAGGACGAAAAAAATCACTCATAATCCATCCATCAAATATGAAATATGTGTATGGTTCTGAAGTCACAAGTAGATATTTGGTAGCCCCAGCTCTCAGAAAAGAATTGAGGTTCATTGTTACAGTCCATAAATTAGAATTACATATTTGAGGATGGCCAAAAGACATTTTCAGGATGGTGAGAACATTTAGTAAACGTGCCACAGAGAAGAAGTGGTATTTAGCCGGGCGTTGACAGATGCATAATTTCTGCCAGTTTTAAACTGAATCCACTGTGAGCACACGTGACCCCTGGGAAAGTCATATTATGTGAGGAACACTATGAGTGCTGTGAGGAATTAACTCCTTTTGATTCTCTTTTGACCAGAGGCCACTATGGAAGTATTTCCTACAAGGGAAGCTGAAGATCAAATAGATACTTGGCCGAGTAGTTTGTAGAATGGGATTAAAAACATATATGTTAGAGTATGTTTTCAGAACAACATAAATGCATGCCAAAAGAGCCTAGTACTGAGCCTTGGCAAATGCTTGCTGCATGGTCAATGGTCCTGCCTCATGGGTTTCTCATGCTCTTCCCAGTGAGGATGCT
>NW_022313512.1:6061-7379 GCF_002776525.5 Piliocolobus tephrosceles
GGAAGAAAAACTGTACTTAAGGAGATAGAAATCAATCATTGAGTCTTTGTAGTAATTTCACCCGACTTTGAAGGATAAAAGCAATTCAGAGTTTGTACTTCAGTGCTAAGAGTATTCTCTGCTTTCCAAATCAGTCAGTCTTTCAAAACTCCTTTTTCCAGGTTACTATTAAATACAGAATTTAAAATATTCTGACAGCAAAACATTATTAAGTGCTAAAAAGTACCAGCAAAGACATGGCAAGTTCTCAAAAGGTCTAAAACGGGATGGATTCTAATCTTTCTTGGCTAATTTAAGAGGCATCTTGTGTGATGATAAGGAAATGAAGTAGATGACCTCTCAATGTCCTTTCTAGACTAGAAATTATATAACAATGTATTCTAATAAGTCTTCATAGTTAATGAAGTAAGAGAGGGCTTCTTTTTAAACTCTACATTTTTAAAATTATTTTTTTCTCTGTAAAATTAAGGCTAGTTTAAAGTTAAATTGGGTGTGAAATTGTTTCTAAAGTATTTTAAGCAAAGGGTTGCGTATATATATATATTTTTATTTCACAAGTAATAGTATTTTAGAAAATTTGAAAAATACAAAAATGTTGAAGGATCAAAAAGAATCACTCATAATATACTCACCCATATATGTTTATGTTTAATAATTTGGCCCCTATTTATATATTATGTTCAGTACATGAAATCACCACAAGAGATACTTTATTCTTAGCCCTTCCTAGGTTCAACTCACCCTCTAAACTCCCTACCTGAATTCCCACTCTTTCAGTTATCACTCTTGCTTTTCCTTCTCATCACATCTGCTCTCACCTGCCATCACAAATAAATAACGTCTCTTAGGTCATTTAATAATTCTGTCTACCACTTCTACATGGAAAAACAGTGAAGAATAGAGTTGAAGATAGAAAGCATCACTTTATTTTTTATCAAACGGCTTTCTTATCTTCCCCTCTTCTCCCCAGAGATTCATTTACCATTAAATGTGGTCTGTTGAAAACTGTTCACAGAGATTTTCAAGAAATAAAATGGTACAAATAATTCAGGGAAACCACTCAGCTGTCTAATACGGAGACATCAAGGTGGTAGATGGCCCCCAGACGTAATGGTCACAAAGTAAAGAGAGAAGTCTTCATTACATAATTCAGTGCAAACTAATGCACTCTGCTCTATTATTTTAGCGACAGCACAAATTTCACTGAAGGAGCTAATTTTGGTACAAACATTTCAAAATACGTATTACTTGTAATTTTTTCAATAAATAAGAGACAGTGTTGAAAGCCACACAGATTCTAATATTAGGCAGGGTAGGT
>NW_022313513.1:0-1341 GCF_002776525.5 Piliocolobus tephrosceles
GGGCTTAATGTTCGATGCACACCAGACTTCTGAGACTCAGGAAGCGGATGTGGATCTATCTGCCCAGTGCTTCAGCCTGGACCAGCCATTTCTTGGGGTGAACTACTGAAAGCTTTTGCATGACCTGTGTCAGGCAGGACTCTGGCCAGACCTTTTTCCATAGTCCATTTGTAATGTATTTCCACATGGCACAGGCATCTCCACTTTTGCCCAAGCCCTCATGTGGCTCAGAATTATTCTCCCTACTGCCACTCTTCTTTGTCATCACAGAAGATATTTCAAGATGCAGCCACAAACCTCTCCCTGTAATCAATAACATGAGGGCTCATATGGGAACAATGTCACAGGCTTACAGGAATATGTTCTTTAATATCTGCTTTTTTATTACTCTCTTCATTGAAATGACATTTATGTCATCACCATTATGATTGTTACTAATGTTATTATTATATGAGTACTGTTCTTTATAATGGATATATCTGTGGTAGTTATTATACAATGTTAATTATTTTTTTTTTTATGTTCTGAAGACTTTAATTTGCTGAAGATGATTAACAGACAACCTCAAAACATACATACCACTGCAACCCCAAGATTCCTACTGTACTATCTGGTGTCCTGTAGAAGAATCGGCTTCCTGAGTTATTCTTTTATTTTTCAGGCAAGTATCTATTCATACCAGCATAGGAGACGGATGAAGTGCACCCTGATCTTGCCATGGGCTCAGAAAGAATGCATACATATGCTTTATGTGCTAGCAACTCTATGTGTAGGCCTGTGAGCCCTAGAATGCACATTCTTTCATCAACTAGTCCACCTAAAATTTCCTAAGTCAAATTCCCCCTCCATGCTTGGATAGGTCGTGAATAGCTTTCTGTAACCCACCTAAGATGAGGGGATACTGCTAAACCATGTTTGTGGCCAAGAAACTTTTACCTGGAGTGGCAGGAGAGGGACTACCTGTTCACCAGAGTCTCTGCAACATTTTCTTTTTCTTCTTTTTTTGGGGGGGGGTTGGGGTCTCGCACTGTCACCCAGGTGGAGTCCAGTGGCACAATCTTGGCTCACTGCAACCTCCGACTCCCAGGTGAAAGCGATTCTCCTGCCTCAGCCTCCTGAGTAGCTGGGTTACAGGTGCATGCCACCCCACCCGCCTAAATTTTGTATTTTTAGTAGAGACGGGGTTTCAGGCTGGCCTCAAACTCCTGACCTTGAGATCTGCCCACCTTGGCCTCCCAAAGTGCTGGTATTACAGGCATGAGCCACCGTGCCCAGCCTCTGCAACATTTTCTAAGTCAGTACAGTAGTTCTTTGAACCACCTTTTCGGTCAAAGAACTCAT
>NW_022313514.1:0-7241 GCF_002776525.5 Piliocolobus tephrosceles
TATTTATTTAGCTACCTTGAATTCTTAAAACACATTAAATCTTATCACTTCGTATATGAAATATCTTATTTGTATCCAATGCTGTTCTTCTGAGGTTTCTTATTCTATGTTTAGATACGTTAATAGATTAGTGGATTTCCTTACACTAAACCTCTCTTGCATTACTCACATACATCTACCCTGGACATCATATATTGTTACTTAATACTTTACTGAATGACATTGCATATATTTTCTAACATATTTTGCAACCATATTCATAAGTGTTCTGCACACCCCTTATTGATCGTGTTGGCAAAGAAGGAATCCCCTTCTCTAAATAGTAGGAGATGGCTGGTATATGATACCCACCACTAGACGGATTAGGTTGGGTGGCAGTTCGCTAGTTACATATACTCACTGCATGGGGGAAGGGAATACCACACAGCATGCAGGTCCATGCAGTGGTTCCATTTAGGTGGTGGAGGGCAGGGTGAGTTAACCAACAGGGACTCTGGAGGCAGACTTTGTAGTAACCAGAGGGTCAGGAGGCTCCTGGTTCCATGAAAGCTGTGAGATTGATTTATTGGAAAAATTTCATGGGCTGGCAAGAAGGTGAAAATCAAGAGATTGCAGCTAGTGTGACTGATAAGGAAACTGGTCAGAGGAGACTCATTTCCAGCTGGGTGGGAGCCCTATCTGGATAGAGCAGGGATGCTCATGATCAGGCCTTTGGGGATCCCATGAGGCTAAAAGATATCAAGGACAGACTTGAAATTCTAGATTTTACAATACAACAAGAGATTGATCTATTTATTTTTTTGTAATACTTGTGACAGAATTTGGTAATAAATGTATATTAGCCTAATAAACAAAAGCACTTTCTATCTTTTTCTAAACTTTTTCTAGGATATTCTTAAAATATTATTTCTAATATTAGAATGTTATTTATACAGTATACATTTTCTAAAAAATTTTAAATAATAATGGACTTACTGGTTCTTTAACATAACTGTACAACCATCTGATTCTGATAACTTTTTGAATGCTTGAATCACCTTTGCAACTACTTTTATGTGAGAATATTTAATTAAGATTATTAAAATGTTTTAAATTTTGCTTAGAAATAATTTACTCTAGATTTAATTTTTTGCATAGATTTGCAGGTGGCATTTTTATTTATTTTTTATTTATCTTATGTATAACAACATTATAAGAAACAAAATATAGCTTTTATTCCTAATCTTGTTTTTTTTTTTAATCTTTTTAAATTAACTGAGTTTATGAAGACTATTCCTTTATCTTTCCTACAGACTGGTTTGGATTTATGTATATTCACATACTCCTTTTTATTTAATTTTAATATCTTTTTTATTTCTTACATCGTTAAAATTACATTGTTTTTCAATATTTTAAGAAAAATTCTAAATTGATTTATTTATATCTGTTAGAGTTTGAATTTTGTAGAAGCTGAACCTGAGACAGAAAATTCTGTGAAAGTGGTATAGTGAAAAAGATGCCAGGGGGCGGGTACTCTTCAATACCTCACTGTCAAGTATAATGTTAATTGTAGGGCTTTGGTAGATACCCTGTGTCAGGTGAAGAAAGCCCTCTTCTATTCCTTTGTCTACATCTTTGCCCTACATTTTCATTCAAGTGCTGAATGACAATGACTGATTTTTGATTGTTGGACCAACCTTTGAATTTCTGATATAAATCCCACTAGGTCATGGTATATTCGTCCTTTCCTATTGTAGGATTTACTTTTTTATTCTGTAGTCAACCACAAGCCAAAGCTGGTGAAGGTACACTTAAGGCTGCAGTAGTTAATCGATGTCATTGTGCTTATTACTGCAGGCTTCACCTACCAGATTTTAAACTTCTTGAGCGTAAAGATTGTTTCTAGACATAATTTATTTGGTATGTTTTCACATCTTAGTGTTGGATAAAAAGAAGCACAGTAAGTATTGGTGGTTTGGCTAACCATTTTGTATGTATTTTAATTTAACCTTTTCAAGTTGCTGTGAAAAGTTTTGTGCTTATCATATACTCTTTTTTATTGTATCCAGAAGTCTTCTCTACTGCTCTCAAATAAACTTGGCAATTTCAAATGTTTTATGTATGAAGATTAATAGTCAGAAGAATGAGGATGTCTGACATCTGAGGTTAGAGGCTATGGTTTTCAGGATATTCTTTGCTTCATCTGAGTTAATTAGTAGCAACATGGATGTCTCACAGGAATTTCCAAAACTCCCACTTATTTCTTAAGTGTATTAACAAGTCCTAAATAATTTGCCTGGAACTTTTTGTATCCCAGGTCATCCTTTTCATACACAGGAATACATAATTCAAGGAGAGTTACTAGCAAGGAGACAAATGTATAAAACAGAGATGCAAAAATTGCAAATAAAACTACCAAATTTCTGTCTTTCTTAAATGAGATTGGGGTTGTATAACATACTAGTCTATGTATTTTATTCACTTTCTTAATAAATAATAAAAATCTGTAATCTAAATTGAATGATAATTTTTATTAAAGAATATAAATACCATAGCTACCTAGAACAAATATTAGAATTTACCAGGATTATTTGGATTATAACATACACCTTCCCACCGTCCCCAAAATAATACATTAATTTTATTCAGTGGACTCAATATTTCCATGATCCTATCATTTTTTGAAAATCTTGGGACTTACATAGTCAGCGTTCACTATGACATTCTTTTCTTCTAAAACCTGGATTGTACTGAGAGTGTGTAATTTTGGTTAAATGAAACTTATTTAGTTATATTATGAAAGTACTCAATGTCTGCTAATGAAATATTTAATTAAGAAATTGAAACTTTGGCCTGGCGCGGTGGCTCAAGCCTGTAATCCCAGCACTTTGGGAGGCCGAGACGGGCGGATCACGAGGTTAGGAGATCGAGACCATCCTGGCTAACACGGTGAAACCCCGTCTCTACTAAAAAAATACAAAAAACTAGCTGGGCGAGGTGGCGTGCGCCTGTAGTCCCAGCTACTCAGGAGGCTGAGGCAGGAGAATGGCGTAAACCCAGGAGGTGGAGCTTGAAGTGAGCTGAGATCTGGCCACTGGCCACTGTACTCCAGTCCGGGCGACAGAGCGAGACTCCGTTTCAAAAAAAAAAAAAAAAAAGAAAGAAAAAAAGAAAAAAGAAATTGAAACTAGAAAACACAAAGAAATTCTTTATAATTAAATTATGACTATATACTTCTACACAATATTTACATCTAAAAAAAGATGTGTGTATGTGTATATATATATGTGTGTGTGTGTATATATGTGTGTGTGTGTATATATATATATCTCCTGCAATTGCATTATACATCAGATTAACTTGAGTTTTATATCTCCTATTCCCATGCAAGTGACATTTATATTATAAATTACAGAAGGAGATTTGTTGCTATATAAAGTAACTCTATATATTTTGACAAATTATATTTAAGTATTTGTGGTTGTAAGGGATCCAAGCAAACATTGTTATTGTGCAGAATTTACCTGAGAATAAAATGCATTGGGATAGTTCTGTGGGAGTCTTTGACTTCCAAGACCCTAAACTAGTAGATGAGCTGAAGGGGAGATAGAGTGGGTCAACTAGTTCTTAAGCCTTCCTAGTATTTCTGTCCATTGAGTACTGAAGAAAAGGGGCACATTTCATAAAATGATTAAGACCCAGTGAAAACTATTCTCTTGTATGTTAAAATATGATCTAAACATTAAAAGAGGATGTTATTTCCTTTCTCATTGCTCTTTATGCAGTAGGTGCTAAGAGATGCAGCTAACAAAGAAAATTATTATAAATCTTCATTGTCCCTATTTATCTAATGTCTGTTCTGGCCCTAGGAACTACAGTGTGAATCAGTCTCCCTACCATTATTTTGGGAACCACCATTTAACACTGTTGCAGTTTTCTTGGAGGCAGACCAAATAGAAAGAATTCTTTTTTCAGAGAAGAGGTGCATGAGAACATGGAATGAGAACTCCTTAGGATAAATTGTAGCTGGCTGAAAAACAAAGTGATACAGATTTCTGTCACTAAAGAGGATTCTTCACAAGTGAACACCTGTCTCGTAGTAAGTGTTCATCTTTTATCTCTGTACACCTGCTAGAAAGTGTCTTTCTAACCCCTTTTGTTCTGACATGGTAGGAGTCAGGATAGTGTACTCTCATGCTTTTTAATCTTTCTTTCCATTTGCTACTCTTCATCTTTTCTGGCTAAATTATATTTTGTGCAAAATGGCCAATTAATATTTCATCCAACATTTCAAGTCCTGTTTAATATTTTAAGCATCTGTGCTTCTAAGTTTCTTATGTAAGGACAATTCTTTTCAGTAGCTATTAATAAGTAGTAATTAGCCAGAAGGTAGCACACTTGGTATGAACATTTAGTGATAATTAAGTCCTTGATCTTAGTCTTAACGTGTGAATGTGTAACCATTCAAAATATTTAAGGTGGACAATGAAGCACATGGACCCACTACTAACAGTGGAAAAATGGAGATGAAAGGGTGATAAAGAACTGCAATGTCAACACCTGATTCTGAGGGTATTACTGAGAAGCTTTAGCTAGAGATGTGGAACCAAACGAGAAAGTAGGAACATGATATTTGGTTGGTGCAATGAACATAAGAAACATGCAAACAGAAGTAAAGCCTTAAGAAAAATATTTTTTTCCAATGGGCAACAGGATTCTGTGAAAGAATAAACTTGACTGATACTTTCTATCACAGAAGTCCCTGACCTGAGATCAATAGAGAACTGGAAATGATTGAAAGCTCTGTAAGGTACTTCTGGTATTTTCACCACTTCAGAAATCCTAACAAAGTATGCACTTAGCCATGAGAAGTTTATACACACTAACTATAATCCCAAGTGTTTTTTTCTTGCGTTAGAGGCACGTTAGTATGATATGGAAATGCAGCTCATATGGCTATCATTTTAGTAGACTAGTGATGGCAGAAAGTAATGTAAGAGGTAGTATACCTTTCAAAAATACATTCTCCTTCTCCCTACCACATTCACGGGAGGCTTATGCTACCCAGGCCTTTGATTTTAGATTCAGCATGGGAACTGTTTAGTTCAGGGACGCCACAAGATAGACACAGGGTCTTAAAAATGAGTTTATACAGTTTGATGTTTTCCTTGCATCTTTGCTGTTAACATGAGGAAAATGTACATTCTCTAGCCTGCTGTTGAAATACACTTTTGGAGTAGAACTTGCTCCAAACAGGCCTTTAAAGCCACTTAGCTTTACCCACCTCAAACACCAGCCAACCCACAAACAGTCAAGGAAAAGCAATCCTTATTGTATGATACTAAGATATTATTTATTTATTTTTTGCGATGCTTTTGACAGCTGTACCCAGTGAGTGCTAAGAAATTAAGCCAGAAAATTAGACAAAGCCTAAGTTATTTGATAGATAAATAGTAAGTCGTTTTGAAAGACTTTTAGGAAGACTCCGAATTCCCGTTTAGATAGGTCATTTCACTGAATCTGCGGAACATACATTCTGAATCGGGATGGTGGCAGAAGTTTAAAGATGACAGTGATAGAGGAAAGGGAATGTATATATAAATTCAATACAAATTATGTATTTATATCATGAATTTGTATACACAAATTCAATGCCAATTATGCTTAACATAATAGGTATTTGACAGCTATTTGCAAGTACAGAGGTATTACCTCTCAGCTCCAAATTTATTGTCTATTACATGCTCTGGGATAATAAAAATGGACACTGTAGAGCGTTTCTTCTTTACAGCAGGAAGGAAATCTTCTGCTATAGAAAGGAAAATATTTCTCCGCCTGGTTTGTGTATGCTTCTTGTGCCCTTTTCTTCCTCCTGCTATACAGATACAATCCATATTATGCAGTTTCTCGGTAAGTTGGCAGCCTCATTTCTGGCCTGGTTACCATCACATCACGGTTCTCTTAGGAAGGACGTAGTGCACCCCAGGCCTTTTGTTGTTCATTCTGTGAACAGGCTCCTCCTTCCTTAATTCCCTTTACGCACTCATTCATATGCCTAGTCTACCTGCATCCCTCGGGTATATCAGGAATCACCTGACACAGACAGAGCCCCACACCACTCAGCCATTTAGAAACCCCTGGGTGTGGACTTTCTCTGTGGACCTTTCCACAAGGCTTTGTCATCTCTGCCCCATAGTGTTGTCACCCGCTTGAAAACCCCAGCCACAATTTTTACCAATCTATACCCTGAACAGGTATTTTCTGCTTACCTGGCAATTGTAAACCAACTTTGGCCAAGTTCAACCTAGAGAATTCCTCCATCATCTGGTGAGCTGCCACCATACCTACTCCACTAATGTCTGAAACACAATATTGGGAAGAAAATGCCACTTCCAAGTTTGTCTCTTCTTGCGATTCTCTCTTTCAGACCTAGGGTATTTTTTAAATAATTATCCTTACCTTTTATTCTTCTGATATAATTGATAATTCTTTATGTTAAATTTTACCATTTAAAATTAATGTGTAGTTTATTTATCCTGATTGAATTCTAATTGTTACAGATCATTGTTTAATTAATTGCAGAAATTAAGAATAATGTCAAGGAGGATTCTAAGATGTGGAATCGTTGACTGATAATACATGAAGTAGTAGCAAATAGGAAAAGAAAATCAATTCCAGTTTAAATCTGGATAATGGGAAACACTTGGAGAGCATTCCGAGGTAATTGGCCATCAGGCAGCGAGATAAGGTAACTAAAGTTTGATGGAGAGAGGACAGCTATGAGATATAAATTACTGAGTCATCAGCATTGAAGAGCAAGTCAAAATTACGAGAGTGGAAGTGATCACCTAAACGAAGTATGATGCATGATAAAAGCAGAAACTCCAGGACAGAAATCTAGGGAACTCTAATATTTAATAACTTCTAAGAAAAATATAGAAGTAGCCATGAGAGGAAATTAGATATTTCCTCAAGTATGGAGTGATTAGTGATGCCAAATATTAGAGAACACTGTATTAATATGAAGTATGAAGAAACATCCATTCAATTTGGCAATTCAATTACATTAAAAGATTTTTAGTTCTTTTTCTAGACTAGGAACTAAACTCTCATGAGTTGGGAAGAAAATGTCAGGTGAGATGACAGAGACCTCTAGGGTATGTTGTTTTTTGTAAAGTTTAAATGAAAAGAGAAAGAGATAAAACATTAACTTAGAGGGCACATGGCACAGAAGGACAAGAAGGACTTAATTTTTAGGGTGA
>NW_022313515.1:0-24389 GCF_002776525.5 Piliocolobus tephrosceles
GAAAGAGAGAAAACAAAAAGAAACTGCTCTCTGACATGTCCATTCTTTCAACAGGATTAATGCTTACTTTACATTTCCCAGTATGAAAGTCGGTCTTTGAGGGTTGTGCGAACGGATAGTAAGTGGTGACCGGAGGTCTGTGGGAGGCAAGGAAATGTCTTCCATCAAAAATCGGAGAGAAGCTTTCTGCGTAACTCTTTTGTGATGTTTGGATTCATCTCATACAGTAAAATCATTGTTTAGATTGAGCAGTTTGAAATCACTGTTTCTGTGGAATCTGAGAACGGACATTTGGAAATGTTCGTAACAATATCCTGAAAAAGAAACAACCTCAGAGAGAAACCAGAAGGTAGCTTTCTGTGAGACTGCTCTGTGTCACGTGAATTCTGCTCACACAGTTAAGTTTCTCTTTTCATTGAGCTGTATCATAACACTACTTTTGTTTACACTGCGAAGGGATATTCTGGAGGGCTTTGAGGCTTATGGTGAGAAAGGAAACTTATTCCGATAGAGACTGGAGAGAAGCTTTCTGATGAGCCACTTTGTGACTTGTGCATTCCACTCACAGAAATATACCTTTCTTCTCCTAGAGGATTCAGGAATCCCTTTTGGAGAAAAAGCTACCAAGAGATATTCGGGAGTAAAGTGACGACTATGGTGAAAAAGGAAATATCCTTAGACAAAAACTGGAAAGAAGATTTCTGGGAAACTGCTTTGCGTTAGGTATATTCATTCATCTCACATAGTTAAAACTCTAATTATATTACACAGTTTGGAAACTCCATCATGCAGAAATCTGCAAAGGGACATTCGGGAGCACTTTCAGGCCTATGCTGACAGAGGAGATAGCTTCAGATAAAAACTGGATAGAAGCTTTCTGAGAACCTACTTTGTGATGTATGCATTCCACTCAGGGAGTTATACCTCCTTTCTCACAAGGCACTGTTTTAATACTGTTCCTGTGAAACCGCAAAATTGATATTTTGGAACGCATGGAGGACTATGGCGAATAGTAAAATATACTGAAATAAAATCGAGGAAGCATTCCAAGAATCTGCTCTCTGATATGTGCATTCACTTCTCAGAGTTAATGTTTACCATATGTTGCCCAGTTTCGAAACTCTGTCTTTGAAGAATCTGTGAAGGGATATTAAGTGACGCCCAGAGGCATCAGCGAAAATCTTTCTGCACAACTCTTTTGTTATGTGTGTTTTCATGTCATAGAGTAAAATCATTCCTTATATTGAGCAGTATGAAATCACTGTTTCCTTGGAATCTGAGAAAGGACATTTGGAAACGCTCTTTAGAATATCTTGAAAAAGAAATAACTTAAGAGAGAAAACAGAAGGAAGCTTTCTGTGAAACTGCTCTGTGTCACGTGAATTCTTCTCACACAGTTAAGCTTCTCTTTTCATAGAGCAGTATCATAACACTGTTTTTGTTTAGTCTGCAAGGGGATATTCTGGAGCCCTTTGAGGCTTACGGTGAGAAAGGAAACATCTTTATATAGAGAGTGGAGAGAAGCTTTTTGAGGAGCTGCTTTGTCACAGGTGCATTCCACTTACAGAAATATACCTATCTTCTCATAGAGGATTCCGGAATGCGTTTGCAGAAAAGCTACCAAGAGACATTCAGGAGTATGGGGACGACTATGAAGAAAAAGGAAATATCCCCGGACAAAGGGTGGAAAGAAGAAACGTTCTGAGCAACTATTTTGTGATGTGTGTATACGTCTCCTAGAGTTAAACCACTCTTTGTATTGAGCAGCTTGAAATCACTTTTTTTGTGGAATCTGAGGAAGGACATTTGGGAACAATCCTTAGAATATGGAGAAAGAAATATTCTCAGGTAAAATCCATAAGGAAGCTTTCTGTGATACCGCTCTGTGTCGTTTTAATTCCGCTCACACAGATAAGCCTCTCTTTTCATTGAGCAGTTTTCTGCCCTGTGTATGCTTAGCACGTGATGGGATATTCCGGAGCACTTTGAGGCTAACAGTGAAAAAGGAAATATGTTCAGACTGAAACTGGAGAGAAGCTTTTCGAGGAACCTCTTTGTAACATGTATATTCCACTCACAGTGTTATACCTCTCCTCATACAGTGTCGGTGAAACCCTTTTGGAGAAACATTTAACAAGTGATATTCGGGAGCATTTTCATGCCGTTGGTGAAAGGGGAAATAGCCTCAGACAAAAACTGGAAAGAAGTGTTCTAGGAAACTACTCCGTGATATTTGTAATCATCTCACATAGATAAAGTTTTCTTTATATTATGCAGCTCGGTAACTGTCATGGACGGATCCATGAAGGGATCTTTGGGAGCACATTACGGACTATGGTGAAAAAGGAAATGTCTTCAGATAAGAACTGGAAAGAAGCATTCTGTGAGTTTGCTTTTTGCTATGTTTCTTCCTCTCTCAGAGATGAAGCTTTCTTTGCATTGTGCAGCTTTGAACCTCTCTCGTGGATGGATCCGCGAAGGGATATTTGGGATCACATTCTGGCCAAAGGTGAAATAGCAAATATAGTCAGATAAAAACTGGAGAGAATCTTTCTGAGAAATTGCTTTGTGATGCCTGCATTCCACTCAGGAAGTTATAACTTTCTTCTCATAAGGCACGGTTTGAACACAGTTCCTGTAAAACCAAAAGAGTGATATTTGGAGCACAGTGAAGACTAAGGCACAAAGTGTAATGTCGTCCAAAAAAAACTGGAAGAAACACTCGAAGAAACTGCTCTGTGACAAGTCCATTCTCTTCACAGCGGTAAACCTTCCTCTGTATTTCTCAGTTTGAAAGGCGGTGTTTGAGGGTTCTGTGAGGGTATAGTAAGTGGTAACTGGAGGCCTGTGTGAGGCAAGGAAATGTATTTCATCGAAAATTGGTGAGAAGCTTTCTGCAAAACCCTTTTGTGATGTTTCTATTCATCTCATAGAGTTAAATCATTTTTTGGACTGAGCAATATGAAATCACCGTTTAAGTGGAACCTGAGAAAGGACATTTGGAATCGCTCTTTAGAATATCCTGTAAAAGAAATAACCTCAGAGAGAAACCAGAAGGTAGCTCTCTGTGAAACTGTTGTGTGTCAGGTGAATTCCACTCACACAGTTAAGCTTCTCTTTTCATTTAACTGTATCATTAAACTGTTTTTATTTAGTCTGCAAAGGGATACTCTGGAGGGCTTTGAGGATTATGGTGAGAAAGGAAACTTCTTCTGATAGAGAGACTGGAGAGAAGCGTTTTGAGGAACTGCATTGTGACGTGTGCATTCCACTCACAGAAATATACCTTTCTTCATCTAAAGGATTACGGAATCACTTTTGTAGAAAAAGCTAGCAAAAGACATTCCGGAGTAGAGCGATGACTATGGGGTAAAAAGATATATCCTCAGACAAATACTGGAAACAAGATTTCTGTGAATCTGCTTTGTGTTAGATATATTTATTCATCTCTCATAGTTAAAACATTAATTATATTACGCAGTTTGGAAACTCCGTCATGCACAGATCCGTGAAGGGACATTCGGGGGCACATTCAGGCCTACTGTGAAAGAGGAGATATCTTCAGATAAAAATGGGATAGAAGCTTTCTGAGAAACTATTTTGTGATATATGCATTCCTCTCAGGCCGTTATACCTCTTTGCTAACAAGGCAGTGTGTGAACACTGTTCCTGTGAAACCGAAATAGTAATATTTCAGAACGCATTGAGGACTATGCCGAAGAGTGAAATATACTGAAATAAAATCGAGGAAGAAGCGTTCCAAGAATCTGCTCTCTGATACGTGCATTACTTCACAGTATTAAGGATGACTCTATTTTGCCCAGTTATGAAACTCTCTCTTTGAAGTATCTAGGAAGGGATATTTAGTGAGGCCCGGAGGCTTGTGGTGAGCGAGTATACACCTTCCGATGAAACCTGCAGAGAAACGTTCTGAGCAACTGCTTTGCGATGTGTGTATACCTCTCATAGAGTTACACCATTCTTTGGATTGAGCAGCTTGAAATCACTCTTTTTGTGGAATCTGAGGAAGGACTTTTGGGAACGATCCTTAGAATATGGGGAAAGAAATATGCTCAGGTAAAATCCAGAAGGAAGCTTTCTGTGAAAACACTCTGTGTTGTCTTAATTCCTCTCTCTCAGATAAGCCTCTCTTATCATTGAGCAGTTTTCTAGCCCTGTGTATGTTTAGCGTGTGATGGGCTATTCGGGAGCACTTTGAGGCTAACAGTGAAAAAGGAAATATGTTCAGACCGAAGCTGGAGAGTAGCTTTCGGAGGAACTGCTTTGTGACGTGTGCATTCCAGTCACAGTGTTATACCTCTCTTCTCATATAACGTTGGGGAATCCGTTTTGGATAAACAGGTACCAAGCGATGTTCGGGAGCATTTTCATACAGATGGTGAAAACAGAAATAGCCTCAGAGAAAAACTGGAAAGAAGCTTTCTAGGAAACCACTGTTTCATATGTGTAATCATCTAGATAAATGTATCTTTAACTACATAGATAAAGGTTTCTTTACATTACGCACCTTGGAAACTGTCATGGATGGATCGACGAAGGGACCTGTGGGAGCACATTCTGGACTATGGTGAAAAAGGAAATATCTTCAGATAAAAACTGGAAACAAGCTTTCTGAGAATCTGCTTGGTGATGTGTGCATTCCAGTCAGGGAGTTGTAACTTTCTTCTCATAAGGCACAGTGAACAGTGTTCCTGTAAAACCAAAAGAGTGATATTCGGAGAATATTGAAGACTATGGCAAAAAGTGAAATGTCGTCGAATAAAAAACAAAAAGAAGCACTTGAGGAAACTGCTCTCTGACATGTCCATTCTTTTCACAGGGTTAAAGCTGACTCTACATTTCCCAGTTTGAAAGTCGGTCTTTGAGGGTTGTGTGAACGGATAGTAAGTGGTGACCGGAGGTCTGAGTGAGGCAAGGAAATGTCTTCCATCAAAAATTGGAGAGAAGCTTTCTGTGCAACTCTTTTGTGATGTTTGTATTCCTCTCATAGCGTTAAATCACTCTTTGGATTGAGCACTTTGAAATCACTGTTTCTGTCTAACCTGAGACATGACATTTGGAAACACTCTTTAGAATATGGTGAAAAAGAAATAACCTCAGAGAGAAACTGGAAGGAAGCTTTCTGTGAAACTGCTCTGTGTCACATGAATTCCGCTCACACCGTTAAGCTTCTCTTTTCATTGAGCTGTATCATAACACTGTTTTATTTATTCTGCGAAGGGATATTTTGGAGGGCTATGAGGCTAACGGTGAGAAAGGAAACGTCTTCAGATAGAGACTGGAGAGAAGCTTTCTGAGGAGCTGCTTTGTGACGTGTGCATTCCAGTGATAGAAATATACCTTTCTACACTTACAGGATTCCGGAATCCCTTTTGGAGAAAAAGCTACCAAGAGATATTCGGGAGTATAGCAATGACTATGGTGAAAAATGAAATATCCCCAGATGAAAACTGGAAAGTTTTCTGTGAAATTGCTTTGTGTTAGATATATTTATTCATCTCTTATAGTTAAAATTTTAATTATATTACACAGTATGGAAACTCTGTCATGCACAGATCTGTGAAGGGACATTCGGGAGCACATTCAGGCCTATGGTGAAAGAGGTGATATCTTCACATAAAAATGGATAGAAGCTTTCTGGGAAACTGCTTTGTGATGTATGCATTCCACTCAGGGAGTTATACCTCTTTTCTCACAAGGCAGCGTTTGAACTCGTTTCCTGTGAAACCGAAAAAGTGATATTTCAGAACGAATTGAGGACTATGGCGAATAGTGAAACATACTGAAATAAAATCGAAGAAGAAGCGTTGCAAGAAACTGCTCTCTGCTGTGTGCAATAATTGCACAGAATTAATTCTTACTCTGTGTTGCTCATATTCAAAAATCTGTCTTTGAAGAATGTGTGAGGGGATATTTATTGAGGCCCAGGGCTTGTGGTTAGCAAGAAAGCATCTTCCGATGAAACTAGCAGGGAAACGTTCTGAGCAACTGCTTTGCGATGCGTGTATTCGATCATAGAGTTAAAACATTCTTTGGATTGAACAGCTTGAAATCACTGTTTTGTGGAATCTGAGGAAGGACATTTGGGAACGATCCTTAGAATATGGAGAAAGAAATATCCTCAGGAAAAATCCAGTAGGAATCTTTCTGCGAAACTGCTCTGTGTCTTCTTCATTCCTCTCGCTCTGGTAAGCCTCCCTTTTCATTGAGCAGTTTTCTAGCCCTGTGTATGTTTAGCTTGTGATGGGATATTCGGGAGCATTTTGAGGCTTACGGTGAAAAAGGAAATATGATCAGACCAAAACTGGAGAGAAGCTTTCCGAGGAACTGCTTTGTGACGTGTGCATTCCACTCATAGAAATATAAATTTCTTCACCTAGAGCATTACAGAATCCCTTTTGGAGAAAAAGCTACCAAGAGATATTTGGGAGTATAGTGACGACTATGGTGAAAAATCAAATATCCTCAGACAAAAACTGGAAGGAAGATTTCTGTGAAACTGTTTTGTGTTAGATATATTCATTCATCTCGCATAGTTAAAACTTAATTATATTACTCAATTTGGAAACACCGTCATGCACAGATTCTCGAAGGGACGTTTGGGAGCACATTCAGACCTACGGTGAAATTGGAGATATCTTCAGATAAAAACTGTATAGAAGCTTTCTGAGAAACTACATTGTGATATATGCATTACACTCAGGGAGTTATACCTCTTTTCCCACAAGGTAGTGTTTGAACACTGTTCCTGTGAAACCGAAAATGTGATATTTCAGAACGCATTGAGAACTATGGCGAATAGTGAAATACACTGAAATAAAATCCAGGAAGAAGCATTCAAAGAATCTGCTGTCTGATATATGTATTCACGTCACAGAGGTAATGCTTACTGTATGTTTGCCCAGTATCGAAACTCTGTCTTTGAAGAATCTCTGAAGGGATATTTAGTGACGTCCGGAGGCTTATGGTGAGCGAGGAAACGTGTTCCGATGAAACCTGCACAGAAATATTCTGAGCAACTTCTTTGTGATGTGTGTGTTAGTCTCATAGAGTTAAACCATTCTTTGTATTGAGCAACTTGAAATCACTGTTTTTGTGGAATCTGAGGAAGGACATTTGAGAACTATCCTTAGAATATGGAGAAAACAATATCCTCAGGTAAAATCTAGAATGAAGCTTTCTGTGAAACTCCTCTGTGTCGTCTTAATTCCTCTCATGCAGGTAAGCCTCTCTTTTCATTAAGCAATTTTCTAGCCCTGTGTATGTTTAGTGTGTGATTGACATTTGGGAGCACTTTGAGGCTAATGGTAAAAAAGGAAATATATTCAGACCGAAACTGGACAGAAGCTTTATGAGAAATTGCTTTGTGACATGTGCATTCCAGTCACAGTGTTATATTTCACTTCTCATACAGCGCCGGGGAAATCCTTTTGTAGAAACTGGTACCAAGTGATATTCGGGAGCATGCTGATGCCGATGGTGAAAAGGGAAATAGTCTCAGACCAAAACAAAAGAAGCTTTCCAGGATACTACTCTGTGATATCATTTCACATAGATAAAGCTTTCTTTACATAACCCAGCTTGTAAACTGTCATGGAAAGATCCACGAAGGGACATTCGGGATGTCATCCAGGACTATGGTGAAAGAGGAAATATCTTCAGATAAAACCTTTAAAGAAGCTTTCTGTGAATCTGCTTTTTGCTTTGTTTATTCATCTCACATAGATGAAGATTTCTTTACATTACGCAGCTTGAAAACTCCCTCATGGATGGATCCGCGAATGGATATTTGGGATCACATAGGGGCCTATGGTGAAATAGCAAATATAGTCAGATAAAAGCTGCACAGGAGCTTTTTGAGAAACTGCTAGGTGATGTGTGCATTCCACTCAGGGAGTTATAAGTTTCTTCTCCTAAGGCACAGTTTGAACTCTGCTATTGTAAAACCAAAAGAGTGATATTGGGAGCACATTGAAGACTATGGCAAAAAGTGAAATGTCGTCCAATAAAAAACAGAAGGAAGCACTCGAAGAAACTGCTCTCTGACATGTCCATTCCTTTCAGACTGTTAAAACTTACTCTACATTTCCCAGCTTGAATGTCGGTCTTTGAGGGTTCTGCAAAGGGATAGTAAGTGGCGACCGCAGACCTGCGTGAGGCAAGGAAATATCTTGCATCGAAAATTGGAGAGAAGCTTTCTGCGCAACTCTTTCATGATGTTTGTATTCATCAGATAGCATTAAATCATTCTTTGGATTGAGCAGATTGAAATCACTGCTTCTGTGGAATCTGAGAAATGACATTTGGAAACGCTCTTTAGAATATCCTGAAAAAAAATAACCTGAGAAAGAAACTAGAATGAAGCTTGCTGTGAAGCTGCTCTGTGTCACCTGAATTCCACTCACACAGTTAAGCTTCTCTTTTCATTGCGCTGTATCATAACACTGTTTTCATTTAGTCTGTGAAGGGATATTCTGGAGGGCATTGAGGTTTATGTTGAGAACGGAAATATCTTCAGATAGAGACTGCAGAGAAGCTTTCTGAAAAGCTGCTTTGTGAGGTATGCATTCCACTCACGGAACTATACCTTTCTTCTCCTAAAGGATTCCGGAATCCCTTTTGGAGAAAAAGCTACCAAGAGACATTAGGGAGTATAGGGATGACTATGGTGAAAAAGGAAATATCCTCAGACAAAAAGTGGAAAAAAGATTTCTGTTGAACTTCTTTGTGTTAGATACATTAATTCATCTCTCACAGTTAAAACTCTAATTATATTATGCAGTTTGGAAACTCCAACATGCACAGATCCGCGAAGGGACATTCGGGAGCAGATACTGGCCTACTGTGAAAGAGGAGATATCTTCAGATAAAAACTGGGTAGAAGCTTTCTGAGAAACTACTTTGTGATGTATGCATTCCACTCAGGGAGCTATACCTTTTCTCCCACAAGGCAGTGGTTGAACACTGTTTCTCTGAAACTGAAAAAGTGATATTTCGGAACTCATTGAGGACTATGGCGAATAGTGAAATATACTGAAATAAAATCGAGGAAGAAGCGTTCCACGAATCTACTCTCTGATATGTGCATTCACTTCACAGAGTTAATGCTTACTCTCTGTTGCCAAGTATCGAAACTCTGTCTTTGAAGAATCTGTGAAGTGATACTTAGTGACGCCCGGAGGCTTGTGGTGAGCGAGGAAACGTTTTCCGATGAAACCTGCATAGAATCGTTCTGAGCAACTGCTTTGTGATATGTGTATTCGTGTGCTAGAGTTAAACCATTCTTTGGATTGTGCAGTGTGAAATAACTGTTTTTCTGGCATCTGAGGAAGGACATTTGGGAACCATCCTTAGAATATGGGGAAAGAAATATCCTCAGGTAAAATCCAGATAGAAATTTTCTGTGAAACTTCTCTGTGTCTTGTTAATTTCTCTCACTCAGGTAAGCCTCTCTTTTCATTGAGCAGTTTTCTACCCCTGTATATGTATAGCGTGTGATGGGATATTCGGGAGCACATTGAGCCTAACGGTGAAAAAGGAAATATGTTCAGACCGAAACTGGAGAGAAGCTTTCCAAGGAACTGCTTTGCAACGTGTGCAATCCACTCACAATGTTATAACTCCCTTCTCATACAGAGTCGGGGAAACCCTTTTAGAGAAACAGGTAACAAGTGATATTCGGGAGCATGTTGATGCCGATGGTGAAAAGGGAAATAGCCTCAGACAAAAACTGGAAAGAAGCTTTCAAGGAAACTACACTATGGTATGTGTAATTAACTCATATAGATAAAGCTTTTCTTACATTACGCAGCTTGGAAACTGTTATGGATGGATCCACGAAGGGATCTTTAGGAGCACATTCTGGACTAGGTTGAGAAAGGAAATATCTTCCCATAAAAACTGGAAGGAAGCTTTCTGTGAATCTGCTTTTTGCTATGTTTATTCTTCTGACCTTCCTGAAGCATACTTTACATTACACAGCTTGGAAACTCTCTCGTGGATGGATCTGCGAAGGGATATTTTGGATCACATTAGGGCCTATGGTGAAATAGGAAACATAGTCAGATAAAAAAAGGAGAGAAGCTTTCTGAGAAACTGCTTGGTGATGTGTGTATTCTACTCAGGGAGTTATAAATTTCTTCTCATAAGGCACAGTTTGAACACTGTTCCTGTAAAACCAATAGAGTGATATTCGGAGCACATTGAAGACTATGGCAAAAAGTGAAATGTCGTCCAATAAAAAAAACAGAAAGAAACACTTGAAGAAACTGCTCTATGACATGTCCATTCTTTTCACATGGTTAAAACTTACTCTACATTTACCAGTTAGAAAGTCGGTCTTTGAAGGATCTGTGAAAGAATAGTAAGTGGCGACCAGAGGCCTGTGTGAATCAAGGAAATGTCTTCCATCGAAAATCGTAGAGAAGCTTTCTGAGCAACTCCTTTGCGATGCTTGTATTCATCTCATAGAGTTAAATCATTCTTTCGATTGAGTAGTTTGAAATCACTGTTTCTTTGGAATCTTAGAAAGGACATTTGGAAATGCTCTTTAGAGTATCCTGAAAAAGAAATAACCTCAGAGAGAACCAGAGGGAATCTTTCTGTGAAACTGCTCTGTGTCATGTGAATTCTGCTGATGCAGTTAAGATTCACTTTCCATTGAGCTGTATCATAACACTGTTTTTGTTTATTCTGCGAAGGGATATTCTGAAGGGCTTTGAGGCTTACGGTGAGAAAGGAAACATTTTCAGATAGAAACTGGAGAGAAGCTTTCTGAGAAGCTCTTTGTGACTTGTGCATTTCACTCACAGAAATATACCTTTCTTCTCCTAGAGGATTCTGGAATCCCTTTTGCAGAAAAAGCTGTCAAGAGATACTCGGGAGTATAGCGATGACTACGGTGAAGAAGGAAATATCCTGAGACAAAAACTGGAAAGAAGATTTCTGTGAAACCTCTTTGTATTAAATATATTCATTCGTTTTGCATAGTTAATATCTAACTATATTATGCAGTTTGGAAACTCCGTCATGTACAGATCTGCAAAGGGACACTCGGGAGCACATTCAGGCCTATGGTGAAAGAGGAGATGTCTTCAGATAAAAGCTGGATAGAAGCTTTCTGAGAAACTACTTTGTGATGTAGGCATTCCACTCAGGGAGTTATACCTCTTTTCTCACAAGGCAGTGTTAGAACTCTGCTCCTGTGAATCCGAAAAAGTGATATTTCGGAATGCATTTTGGACTATGGCGAATAGTGAAATATACTGAAGTAAAATCGAGGAAGAAGCGTTCCAAGAATCTGCTCTCATATATGTGCATTCACTTCATAGATTTAATGCTTACTTTATATTGCCAGTTTAGAAACCCTGTCTTTGAAGAATCTGTGAAGGGATATTTAGTGACACCCGGAGGCTTTTGTTGAGCGAGGAAACGTCTTCTGGTGAAATGTGCAGAGAAACGTTATGAGCAACTGCTTTGCGATATGTGTATTCGTGTCATAGAGTTAACCCATTCTTTGGATGAAGCAGCTTGAAATCACTGTTTTTGTGGAATCTGAGGAAGAACATTTGGGAACGGTCCTTAGAATATGGAGAAAGAAATATCTTCAGGTAAAATCCAGAAAGAAAGTTTTCTGTGAAAACTCTCTCTGTCATCTTAATTTCTCTTACTCTGATAAGCCTCTCTTTTCACAGAGCAGTTTTCTAGCCCTGTGTACGTTTAGCGTGTGATGGCATATTCAGGATCACTTTGAGGCGAATGGTGAAAAAGAAAATATGTTCAGACCGAAACTGGAGAGAATCTTTCCGAAGAACTGCTTTGTGACGTGCGCATTCCACTCACAGTGTTGTACCTCTCTTCTCATACAGTGTCGGGGAAACCGTTTTGGGGAAACAGGTACCAAGTGATATTCGGGAGCATGTGGATGCCGATGGTGAAAAGGGTAATAGCCTCAGACATGAACTGGAAAGAAGCTTTCTAGGAAACTACTCCGTGATATGTGTAATCATCAGACATACATAAAGCTTTCTTTACCTTACGCAGCTTGGAAACTGTCATGTATGGATCCACGAAAGGACCTTCAGGAGCACATTCAGGACTATTGTGAAAAGGGAAATATCTTTAGATAAAAACTGGAAAGAAGCTTTCTGTGAATCTGCTTTTTGCTATGTTTATTCATCTCACATAGATGAATCTTTCTTTATATTACGCAGCATGGAAACTCCCTCGTGGATGGATCCATGAAAGGATATTTGGGATCACATTCGGGTCTATGGTGAAATAGGAAATATAGTCAGATAAAAACTTGAGAGAAGCTTTCTTAGAAACTGCTTGGTGATGTGCACATTCCACTCAGGGTGTTATAACTTTCACTACGTAAGGCACAGTTTGAACACTGTTCCTGTAAAACCAAAAGAGTGATATCAGAGCACATTGAAGACTATGGCAAAAAGTGAAATAACGTCCAATACAAAAAAAAAAGAAGCACTCGCAGAAACTGCTTTCTGACATGTCCATTATTATCACAAGGTTAAATCTCACTCTATATTTCCCAGTTTGAAAGTTGGCTTTGAGGATTCTGGGAAGGTCTATAACTCCAGAAAGGAGACAGCTGAGGCCCAGTGGCAGGCTCGCTTTGAACAGAAGGTGCAACTCCTAGCGGCAGCTTTGCAGCCCAGTCGTTACCCCAGACCAGAGCACACACACCCTTCAGACTCCAAGGCTACAAAAGGAGCCTGCTATATGTGCAGAAAGGCAGGACACTATGCCAACAAATGTCCAGGAGGTCCCCGAGCCCCAATGCAGCCTTGCTGTAAGTGCTAGGTATCAGGACATTGGGCCAGTGAATGTCCTAGTCCTCATCCACTAGCAACCCCCTGCCCTGCTTGCCAAGAAAAAGGACACTGGAAGTCTGATTGCCCCACCCTGAGAACAGGAGCCACATCTCAACGTGACCCCCATTCCCAGGTTTCTGGGAGCTCCTTCCAACTCCTACATTTGGATGATGACAACTAAAGGTGCTGAGACTCGGGGACCTCCAACACCCTCGACGAGCCACGGATAGCTCTCCTGGTAGCGGGTAAGACATTTTTTTAATCGACAGTGGGTCTACTTATTCTGTTTTGCCGTCCTTCTCTGGACCTGAACTTCCATCCAATATCTCTGTAGTAGGAGTGGATGGAAAGCCATCTACTCCACGAAAAACTCCACTAGTTAATTGCTGCCTGTCCAACAACTACTTTGTGCACTCATTCCTCATTCCCAGCTAAAAAGGGCCCCTACCGAAAGCAATCAGTGGAAATCAGTTTGGCTTTCCCCCACTCACCTCAAACGTACTAAATTTTCTTCACTGTCTCATACTCCCCAGCCTTTCCAGGACTATCCTTCCAACGAATGCTTCCATTCCTCGTTCTTCTAGTAATACTGTGCCTTATTTTATGTTTTGTCCCCATTTTGATCAAATTTCTCTGTGCCAAGTTTCAAGAAATCACTCGCGTCGCCTTCAACCAAATGCTTCTTCATCCGTACATCCAAATACCAAACATAGATTCTGACCCTAACTACGCCCCTTAGCAGCAGGAGGTAGCCAGACAGATCACGGCACCCCCTTGTCACTATTATCAATAAAAGTTTGGACTCTTAGGACGAACGGAGGCAAGAAGGAGCACTTCCGGGTTCTTCATCATCAACTTTTCCCGTGTGTGCGAAAATATTCTGTTTTACCACTACTTATTCTGTTTTGCCGTCCTTCTCTGAACCTGGCCTTCCATCCAATATCTCTGTAGTAGGAGTGGACGGAAAATCATCTACTCCACGAAAACCTCCACTCCTTAATTGCTCCCTGGCCAACAACTACTTTCCACACTCGTTCCTCATTCCCAGCTAAAAAGGGGCCCTACCGAAAGCAATAAGTGGAAATCAGGATGGGTTTCCACACTGGCCTCAAACTTACTAAATTTTCTGATCAATCTCATACTCCCCAGCCTTGCCAGGACTATCCTTCCAACGAATTCTTCCATTCATCATTCTTATAGTTATACTGTGCCTTGTTTCATGTTTTGCCCCCATTTTGATCAAATTTCTCTGGGCCAACATTCAATAAATCACTCGTTTCACCTTCAACCAAATGCTTCTTCATCCATACATCCGAATACCACCCATAGGTTCTGACCTTAACGACTCCCCATAACAGTAGGAGGTAGCCAGACAGATCACGGCACCCCCTTATCACTATTATCAATAAAAGGTTCGACTGTATGGGCGAATGGAGGCAAGATGATGCACTTCTGGGTTCTTCATCATCAACTTTTCCTGTGTGCGTGAAAATTTACCCGGCACCCAGGAAGGTGCAGACCAATCAGGCATGCGCCATGTGATGTCAATCCGAAGAGACTAAGATTTACCTGGTGGCACCTGTGGAGCACCTCACCCTCCCCGACACGTCCATGCCCCACCTATTGCCCTTTCACTCCTAGAAAACAGGCTCCCAGGAGATGTGCGGTGTGGGGTTCCTCAGCCCCCATGCTTGTTGAGACTGCAACAGGAATTTCGCCTGAGAGCTCTACCGGGAGATGGTCTCGGCCCACTTTGCTGGAGGCCGACAGACCTCACCTTACACACCTTCCACCTGAAGCTAGATGACCAAATAATAAATTTGCAGGTTTGCTTTTAGCCTTGCCTACTCGCTGGTTCTTTTGTGCTCTCTCTGGTGGTCTTAGAAAAACAAATCAGCTTCCTTTTGGATTTTACCTGAGGATATTTATTTCTCCATATTCTATGGATCATTCCCATATGTCCTTCCTCAAATTCCATAAAACCAGTGATTTCAAGCTGCTAAATGAAAAGAATGGTTTAACTCTAGGAGACGAATAAACACATCACAAAGCAGTTCCTCAGAACGTTTCTCTGCAGGTTTCATCGGAATACATTTCCAGGCCACCACAAGCCTCCAGGCGTCACTAAATATCCCTTCACAGATTCTTCAAAAACAGAATTTCAAAAGTGGGCAACATAGAGTAAGCATTAACACTGTGAATTGAATGCACATATCAGAGAGCAGATTCATGCAACGCTTCTTCCTCGATTTTATTTCTGTATATTTCACTATTCGCCATAGTTCTCAATGCATTCCAAAATACCACTTTTTCGATTTCACAAGAACAGTGTTCAGTCATGGCCTTGTGAGAAAAGAGGTATAACTCCCTGAGTGGAATGCACACATCAGAAAGTAGTTACTCAGCAAGCTTCTATCCAGTTTTTATCTGAAGACATCTCTTTAATCGTAGTCTTGAATGTGCTCCACAAGGTCCCTTCATGGATCCGTGCATGAGGGAGTTTCCAAACTTCATAATATAAGTAAAGTTTTAACTATGCGAGATAAAAAATATATCGAACACAAAGGAATTTCACAGAAATCTTCTTTCCAGTTTTTGTCTGAGAATATTTTCTTTCTCACCATAGTCGTCGCTATACTCCCGAATATCTCTTGGTAGTTTTTTCTCCAAAAGGCATTCCAAAACCTCTATGAGAAGAAAGGTGTCTTTCTGTGAGTGGAACGCACATGTCTCAAAGCAGCTCCTCAGAAAGTTTCTCTCCACTCTCTATTTAAAGACGTTTCTTTCTCACCGTAAGCCTCAAAGGGCTCCTGAATATTCCAGTTACAGTGTTATACCTCTCTTCTCATATAGCGTCGGGGAAACCCTTTTGGAGAAACGGGTACCAGGTGATATTCGGAAGCATGTTGATGCTGATGGTGAAAAGGGAAATAGCCTCAGACAAAAACTGAAAAGAAGCTTTCTAGGAAACTACTCTGTTATATGTGTAATCATCTCACATAGATAAAGCTTTCTTTACATCATGCAGCTTGGAGACTGTCATGCACGGATCCACAAAGGGACCTTCAGGAGCACATTCAGGACTATGGTGAAGAAAGAAATATCTTCAGATAAAAACTGGAAAGAAGCTCTCTGTGAGTCTGCTTTGTGCTATGTTTATTCACCTCACATATATGAGCTTTCTTTATGTTATGCAGCTTGGAAATTCCCTCGTGGATGGATCCACGAAGGGATATTTGGGATCACATTCGGGCATATGGTGAAAGAGGAAATATAGTCAGATTAAAAATGGAGAGAAGCTTTCTCACAAAATGCTTGGTGTCATGTGTATTCCAATCAGGGAGTTGTAACTTCTTCACATAAGGCACAGTTTGAAAACTGTTCCTGTAAAACCAAAGGAATGATATTCGGAGCACATTGAGTTCTACGGCAAAAAGTTAAATGTCGTCCAATAAAAAACAGAAAGAAGCACTCGAAGAAACTGCTCTCTGAAATGTCCATTCTTTTCACAGGGTTACAGCTTCCTCTTCATTTCCCATTTTGCAAGTCGGTCATTGAGGTTTCTGCAAAGGGATAGTAAGTGGCAACCGGAGGCATGTGTGAGGCAAGGAAATGTCTTAAATTGAAAATCGGAGAGAAGCTTTCTGCATAACTCTTTTGTGATGTTTGTATTCATCTCATAGAGTTAAATCATTCTTTAGATGAAGCAGTTTCAAACCACTTTTCAAGCTGAATCTGATAAAGGACATTTGGAAATGCTCTTTAGAACATCCTGACTAAGAAATAACCTCAGAGAGAAATCAGAAGGAATCTCTCTGGGAATCTGCTCTGTGTCACGTGAATTCCACTCACACAGTTATGCTTCTCTTTTCATTGAGCTGTATCATAGCACTGTTTTTGTTTAGTCTGCAAAAGGAAATTCTGGAGGGCTTTGAGGTTTACGGTGAGAAAGGAAACGTCTATAGATTGTAACTGGAGAGAAGCTTTCTGAGGAGCTGCTTTGTGATGTGTGCATTCCGCTCACAGAAATATACCTTCCTTCTCCTAAAGGATTCTGGAATCCCTTTTGGACAAAAAACTACCAAGAGATATTTGGGAGTATAGTAATGACTATCGAGAAGAAGGAAATATCCTGAGACAAAAACTGGAAGGAAGATTTCTGTGAAACCGCTTTGGGTTAGATATATTCATTCATCTTGCATAGTTAAAACTCTAATTATATTACGCAGTTTGGAAACTCCCTCGTGCACGGATCCGTGAAGGGACATTCGGGAGCACATTCAGGCCTACAGTGAAAGAGGTGATATCTTCAGATAATAACTGGAGGGAAGCTTTCTGAGAAACTACTCTGTGATGTATGCATTCCACTCAGGGAGTTATACCTCTTTTCTCACAAAGCAGTGTTTCAACACTGTTCCTGTGAAACCGAAAAAGTGGTATTTCAAAACGCATTGAGGACTATGGGCAACAGTGAAATACACTGAAATAGAATCCAGGGAGAAGCGATCCAACAATCTGCTCTCTGATATGTGCATTCAGTTCTCAGAGTTAATGCTTACTTTATGTTGCCCGGTTTCGAAACTCTGTCTTTGAAGAATCTGTGAAGGGATACTTAGTGACGCCCAGATGCTTGTGGTGAGCGAGGAAACGAGTTCCGATGAAACCTGCTGAGAAACGTTCTCAGCCACTGCTTTGAGATGTGTGTATTTGTCTCATAGAGTTAAACCATTCTTTGGATTGAGCAGCTTGAAATCACTGTTTTTTGGCATCTGAGGAAGGACATTTTGGAATGATCCTTAGAATATGGAAAAAGAAATATCCTCAGGTAAAATCCAAAAGGAAGCTTTCTGTGAAACTGCTCCATGTCGTCTTAATTCCTCTCACTCAGATAAACTTCTTTTATTGAACAGTTTTCTCACCCTGTGTATGTTTAGGGTGTGATGGGATATTCTGGAGCACTTTGAGGCTAATGGTGAAAAAGGAAATATGTTCAGAGCGAAACTGGAAACAAGCTTTCCGACGAACTGCTTTGTGACGTGTGCTTTCCAGTCAGTTTTTTACCTCTCTTCTCATATAGCTTTGGGGAAACCCTTTTGCAGAAACAGGTAACAAGTTATATTTGGGAGCATGATGATGCCGTTGGTGAAAAGGAAATAGCCTCAGACAAAAACTGGAAAGAAGCTTTCTAGGACAGTACTCTGTGATATTTGTAATCATGTCACATACATAAAGCTTTCGTTATTTCACGCAGCTTGGAAAATGTAATGGATGGATCCCCGAAGGGACCTTCGGGAGCACATTATTGCCTATGGTGAAAAAGAAAATATCTTCAGATAAAAACTGGAAAGAATTTTTCTGTGAATCTCCTTTTGCTATGTTTATTCATCTCACATTGATGAAGCTTTCTTTACATTACGCAGCTTGGAAACTCCCTCATTGATGTATCCTTGAAGGGATATGTGGGATCTCATCTGGCCTATGGTGAAAGAGAATATATAGTCAGATAAAAACTGGAGAGAAGCTTTCCAAGAAACTGCTTGGTGATGTGTACATTCCACTTAGGGAGTTGTAAGTTTCTTCTCATAAGGCACAGTTAGAACACTGTTCCTGTAAAACCAAAAGAGTGATATTTGGAGCACATTGAAGACTATGGCAAAAAGTGCAATGTCGTCCAAAAAAAAAAAAAAAAAAACAGAAAGAAGCACTCGAAGAAACTGCTATCTCACATGTCCATTCTTTTCACAGGCTTAAAGCTTACTCTACTTTTCCCAGTATGAAAGTTGATCTTTGAGGGTTCTACAAAGGAATAGTAAGTGGCGACCGGAGACCTGTGAGAGGCAAGGAAATGTCTTCCATCGAAAATCGGTTAGAACCTTTCTGTGCAACTCTTTTATGATGTTTGTATTCATCTCATAGCGTTATATCATTCTTTGGATTGAGCAGTTTGAAATCACTGTTTCTGTGAAATCTGAGAAAGGACATTTGGAAACGCTCTTCAGAAAATCCTGAAAAAGTAATAACCTCAGAGAGAAACCAGAAGGAAGCTTTCTATGAAACTGCTCTGTGTCTCGTGAATTCTGATCACACAGTTAAGCTTGTCTTTTCATTGAGTTGTATCATAGCACTGTTTTTGTTTAGTCTGCGAAGGGATGCTCTGGAGGGCTTTGAGGCTTATGGTGAGAAAGGAAACATCTTTAGATAGAAATTGGAGAGAAGCTTTCTGAAGAGCTGCTTTGTGACATGTGCATTTCACTCACAGAAACATGCCTTTCCTCTCCTTGAGGATTCTGGAATCCCTTTTGGAGAAAAAGCTACCAAGAGATATTCGAGAGTATAGTGAGGCCTATGGTGAAAAAACAAATATCCTCAGACAAAAACAGGAAAGCAGATTTCTGTGAACCTGCTTTGTGTTAGATATATTTATTCATATCGCATAGATAAAACTTTAATTATATTACGCAGCTTGTAAACTCGGTCATGCACAGGTCTGCGAAGGGACGTTCATTAGTCCATTCTGGCCTATGGTGAAAGAGGAGATATATTCAGATAAAAACTGGATAGAAGCTTTCTGAGAAACCACTTTGTGATGTTTGCCTTCCACTCAGGTTATTATACCTCTTTTCTGACAAGGCAGTGTTTGAACACTGTTCCTGTGAAACTGAAAAAGTGATATTTCGGAGCATATTGAGGCCTATGGCGAGTAGCGAAATATACTGAAATAAAATCGTGGAAGAAGGGTTCCAAGATTCTGCTCTCTGATATGTGCATAGATTGTACAGAGTTAATATTTACTCCTCGTTGCCCAGTTTCAAAATTCTGTCTTTGAAGAATCTGTGAAGGGATAGTTATTGACGCCCAGAGGCTTGTTTTCAGCAAGAAAGCGTCTTCCGATGCAAGTAGCAGAGAAAAGTTTTGAGCAACTGATTTGCAACGTGTGCATTCGTCTCATAGAGTTAAACCATTCTTTTGACTGAGCAGCTTGAAATCATTGTTTTTATGGAATCTAAGGAAGGACATTTGGGAATGATCCTTAGATTATGGAGAAAGAAATATCCTCAGGTAAAATCCGTTAGGAATCTTTCTGTGAAACTGTTCTGTGTCGTCTTAATTCCTCTCGCTAAGTTAAGCCTCCCTTTTCATTGAGCAGTTTTCTAGCCCTGTGTATGTTTAGCAAGTGATGGGATATTCGGGAGCACTTTGAGGCTAATGGTGAAAAAGGAAATATGTTCAGACCGAAACTGGAGAGAGGCTTTCTGAGGAACTGCTTTGTGACGTGTGCATACCAGTCACGGGGTTATACCTCTCTTCTCATACAGTGTTGGGGAAACCCTTTTGGAGAAACAGTCACCAAGTGATATTTGGAAGCATCTCGATTCCAATGGATAAAACTTTCTTTACATTACGCAGCTTGGAAATTCCTTCACGGATGGATTCGCGAAGGGATATTTGGGATCACATTGAGCCCTACCGTGAAATAGCAAATAGAGTTAGATAAAAACTGGGGAGAATACTTCTGAGGAACTGCTTTGTGACTTGTGCATTCCACTCACAATGTTACACCTCTCATATCATACAGCGTCGGAGAAACCATTTTGGAGCAACAGGTACCAAGTGATATTCGGGGGCATGTTGATGCTGACGGTGAAAAGGGAAATAGCATCAGACAAAAACTGGAAAGAAGCTTTCTAGGAAACTACTCAGTGATATGTGTAATCATCACAGATAGATAAAGCTTCCATTATATTACACAGCTTGGAAACTGTCATAGATGGATCCATGAAGGGACTTTCGGGAGCACATTCAGGACTATGGTCAAGAAGGAAATATCTTCAGATAAAAAGAGAAAGAAGCTTTCTGTGAATTTGCTTTTTCCTACGTTTGTTCATCTCACAGAGATGAAGTTTTCTTTACATTACGCAGCTTGGAAAATCCCTCGTGGATGGATCTGCGAAGGGATATTTGGGATCACATTCGGGCCTATGGTGAAATAGCAAATATAGTCAGATAAAAACTGGAGAGAAGATTTCTGAGAAACTGCTTGGTGTCGTGTGCATTCCACTCAGGGAGTTATAACGTTCTTCTCATAAGGCACAGTTTGAACACTGTTCCTGTAAAACCAAAAGACTGATATTCAGAGCACATTGAAGACTATGACAAAAAGTGAAATGTCATCCGATAAAAAACAGAAAGAAGCACTCGAAGAAACTACTCTCTGACATGTCCATTGTTTTCACTGGGTTAAGCTTACTCTTCATTTCCCAGTTTGAAAGTCGGTCTTTGAGGGTGCTGCGAAGTGATTTTCAGCGGTAATCGGAGGACTGAGTGAGGCAACATAATATCTTCCATCGAAAATTGGAGAGAAGCTTTCTGGGCAATATTTTTGTGATATTTGCATTCATCTCAGAGAGTTAAATCATTCGTTGGATTGAGCAGATTGAAATCACTGCTTCTGTGGAATCTGAGAAAGAAAATTTGGAAACCTTCTTTAGAATACCATGAAAAAGAAATAATCTCAAAAAGAATCCAGAAGGAATCTTTCTGTGAAACTTCCCTGTGTCAGGTGAATTCTGCTCACACAGTTAAGCTTCTCTTTTCATTGATCAGTATCATAACACTGTTTTTGTTTAGACTTCAAAAGGATATTCTGGAGCATTTCGAGGCTTACAATGAGAAAGGAAACAACTTTAGACAGAAACTGGAGAGCAGCATTCTGTGGAGCTGCCTTGTGACATGTGCATTCCACTCACAGAAATATACCATTCTTATCATACAGGATTCCGGAATTCCTTTTGGAGAAAAAGCTATCAAGAGGCATTCAGGAGTATAGGGACCGATATGGTGAAAAAGGAAATATCCTCAGGCAAAAACTGGAAAGAAGATTTCTGTGAAATTGCTTTGTATTAGATATACTTATTCATCTTGCATAGTTAAAACTTTTCTTATATTACACAGTTTGGAAACTCTGTCATTAATGGATCCATGAAGGGACATTTGAGAGCACATTCAGGCCTACGGTGAAAAAGGAGATATCTTCAGATAAAAACTGGATAGAAGCTTTTGGAGAAACTCCTTTTGGTGTATGCATTCCACTCAGGGACTTATACCTCTTTTCTCACAAGGCAGTGTTTGAACACTGTTCATGTGAAACCGAAAAAGTGATATTTCGGGGCACATTGGGTACTATGGCGGATAGTGAAATATACTGAAATAAAATCGAGTTAGAAGCGTTCCAAGAATGTGCTCTCTAATATGTGCATTCACATCACACAGTTAATGCTTACTTGATGTTGCCCAGTTTCGAAAGTCTGTCTTTGAAGAATCACTGAAGGGATATTTAGTGACGCCCGGAGGCTTATGGTGAATAAGGAAACGTCTTCCAATGAAACCTGCAGAGAAACGTTCCGAGCAACTGCTTTGCAATGTGTGTATTCGTCTCATAGAGTTAAACCATTCTTTGGATTGAGCAGCTTGAAATCACTGTTTTTGTGGAATCTGAGGAAGGACATTTGGGAACGATCCTTAGAATATGGAGAAAGAAATATCCACAGGAAAAATCCAGAAGGAAGCTTTCTGTGAAACTGCTCTCTGTTGTCTTAATTCCTGTGCACAATTAAGCCTCTCATGTCATTGCGCAGTTTTCTAACTCTGTGTATGTTTAGTCTTTGATGGGATATTCGGGACACTTTGAGGCTAATGGTGAAAAAGGAAATATGTTCAGAGCGAATCTGGAGAGAAGCTTTCCCAGGAACTGCTTTTGTGACGTGTGCATTCCACTCCCACTGTTATACCTCTCTTCTCATACAGCATCGTGGAAGCCCTTTTGGAGAAACAGTTACCAAGTGGTATTCAGGAGAATGTTGATGCCATTGGTGAAAAGGGAAATAGCCTGTGAGAAAACCTTGAAAGATGCTTTCTAGGAAACTTCTCTGTGATATGTGTAATCATCTCACATAGATAAAACTTTCTTTGCATTACGCAGCTTAGAAACTGTTATGGACTGATCCATGAAGAGACCTTTGCGATCACATCCAGGACTATGGTGAAAAAGGAAATATCTTCAGATAAAAACTTTAAAGAAGCTTTCTGTGATTCCTCTTTTTGCTTTGTTTATTCATCTCACATAGATGAAGCTTTCTTTACATTACGCAGCTTGAAAACTCCCTCATGGATGGATCCGCGAATGGATATTTGGGATCATATTCGGGACTATTGTGAAATAGCAAATACAGTCAGATAAAAACTGCAAAGGAACTTTATGAGAAACTGCTTGGTGATGTGTGCATTCCACTTGGGGAGTTATAACTTTCTTCTCATAAGGCACAGTTTGAACACAGTTATTGTAAAACCAAAAGAGTGATATTCGGAGCACATTGAAGATTATGGCAAAAAGTGAAATGTCGTTCCATAAAAAAACAGAAAGGAGCACTCAAAGAAACCGCTCTCTGACATGTCCATTCTTTTCACAGGGATAAAGCTTACTCTAAGTTTCCCATTTAGAAAGTCGGTCTTTGAGTGTTCTGTGAAGGGATAGTATATGGCACTCAGAGGCCGGTTTGAGGCAAGGAAATGCCTTGCATCAAAAATCGGACAGAAGCCTTCTGAGCAACTCTTTTATGATGCTTGCATTCATCTCATAGAGTTAAATCATTCTTTGAAACGAGCAGTTTGAAATCACTGTTTCTGTGGAATCTGACAAAGGACATTTGGAAACGCTCTTTATAATATCCTGAAATAGAAATAACCTCAGAGAGAAACCAGAAGGAGGTTTTCTTTGAAATTGCTCTGTGTCATGTGAATTCCACTCTCACAGTTAAGCTTCTTTTTTTTTTTAAATTATACTTCAAGATCTAGGGTACATGTGCATAACGTGCAGGTTTGTTACATATGTATGCTTGTGCCATGTTGGTGTGCTGCACTGATTAACTCCTCAGCACCCATCAATTCATCATTTATATCAGGTATAACTCCCCAGTGCAATCCCTCCCCCCTCCCCCCTCCGCATGATAGGCCCCAGTGCGTGATGTTCCCCTTCCCAAGTCCAAGTGAACTCATTGTTCAGTTCCCACCTATGAGTGATAAAATGCGGTGTTTGGTTTTCTCTTCTTGTGATAGTTTGCTAAGAATGATGATTTCCAGATGCATCCATGTCCCTACAAAGGACGCAAACTCATCCTTTTTTATGGCTGCATAGTATTCCATGGTGCATATGTGCCATATTTTCTTAATCCAGTCTGTCACTGATGGACATTTGAGTTGATTCCAAGTCTTTGCTATTGTGAATAGTGCCGCAATAAACATACGTGTGCATGTGTCTTGGTAGTAGAATAATTTATAATCCTTTGGGTATATACCCAGTAGTGGGATGGCTGGGTCATATGGTACATTTAGTTCTAGATCCTTGAGGAATTGGCATACTGTTTTCCATAATGGTTGAACTAGTTTACAATCCCACCAACAGTGTAAAAGTGTTCCTATTTCTCCACATCCTCTCCAACACCTGTTGTTTCCTGATTTTTTAATGATTGCCATTCTAAC
>NW_022313516.1:0-6209 GCF_002776525.5 Piliocolobus tephrosceles
CTCTGGCCATCAGAGAAATGCAAATCAAAACCACAATGAGATACCATCTCACACCAGTTAGAATGGCAATCATTAAAAAATCAGGAAACAACAGGTGTTGGAGAGGATGTGGAGAAATAGGAACACTTTTACACTGTTGGTGGGATTGTAAACTAGTTCAACCATTATGGAAAACAGTATGGCGATTCCTCATGGATCTAGAACTAGATGTACCATATGACCCAGCCATCCCACTACTGGGTATATACCCAAAGGATTATAAATTATGCTACTACAAAGACACATGCACACGTATGTTTATTGCGGCACTATTCACAATAGCAAAGACTTGGAATCAACCCAAATGTCCATCAGTGACCGATTGGATTAAGAAAAGATGGCACATATACACCATGGAATACTATGCAGCCATCAAAAAGGATGAGTTTGCGTCCTTTGTAGGGACGTGGATACATCTGGAAACCATCATTCTCAGCAAACTATCACAAGAAGAGAAAACCAAACACCGCATGTTCTCACTCATAGGTGGGAACTGAACAATGAGCTCACTTGGACTCGGGAAGGGGAACATCACACACTGGGGCCTATCATGGAGAGGGGGGATGGGGGAGGGATTGCACTGGTGAGTTATACCTGATATAAATGATGAATTGATGGGTGCTGACGAGTTGATGGGTGCAGCACACCAACATGGCACATGTGTACATATGTAACAAACCTGCACGTTATGCACATGTACCCCAGAATCTAAAGTATAATAATAAAAAAAAAAATGATAAAAAAAAAAAGACTACTGGAAGCTTAGCTGGGTGCAGAGGTGTGCACCATAGTCCCAGCTACCTGAGAGGCTGAGGCAGTAGAATCGCTTGAACCCAGGAGGCGGAGGTTGTAGTGAGCTGAGATTGAACCACTGCACTCCAGCCTTGGCGACAGAGCAAGACTCTCTTAAAAAAAAAAAAAAAAAAAAAAAGAATATTGGAAGCTCCATTTGATGACTATTTAATGAAAGAATATCTGTAGAATATCTGTGAGGCATACCCTTAAGATCTTTTTGTCTGTTTAAAAGAGTCTGTAAGGTACTGCTTTAAGTCATTCTGTGGTCTTGCCTTTCTATAGACCAAGTTTTCCTGACTGCACCCTTGGATTTCACCTTTGCTCACAAGCCATTGCTCAGTTTTAGAAACCATTTGCCATGTGGAGTGATGATTCCAGGTTGAGTACGAGAAAATAAATTTAATGCTGAACCTAAAAAAAAAACAAACAAAAACAAACAAACAAACAAAAAAAAACAAAAGCACCAGTTCCATACAGTTAGGATGTAAATCCTATCATACTTCAAGGGATGGTTAAGCACTGTTTATATAACTTGTTCTAAAGCCCAGGAAAAGCTGGCTAGCATCCTGTAGTATTCTAAAAGGATATATTATAGAGTGATTGTGGCATAAAAACCTAACATAGTTGACAGAATGAGAGGGAAAGAAAAAAGGGAAGCAGATGCAGTAGGGAAAAGAGAGAGAAAGATGAAGAGAAACAAAAACTATCAGCCAAGCACATGAATAATATAGTTGAAAAAATAACAGACTAAACATGGTTTACAAGGAAGTGTAAAACATTTTAATATTCAGGACTTTATTAATGAAATTCATGGCATAGGGAAATTAAATAATTTTTTCACATAAAATATTTTTACAACATCACACATTTCTGAGATTAGATTTAAAAAGTTGTTAGACTCAAAAGAAAATGCCAGCATTAAGGAATACATGGTAATTTTTAAAAAGTAATCTCCAGCAACCATTATAATGCTGATATGTTAGAAAATTTCCACTGAATTCTACAACTGGAAAAGCCTGACTGCTGTCTTTGAAAGTATAAATCATTTACTAGAGATCTTTGTGAATGAAACTAGATAAATTATTAAGATGGTTAATTTTAGAAGAAAGGTAGAAAATTGTTGTTTAAAAAATCATATGATCATACACTCAAAAAATACTATTTAAGAAAATGTTATATAAACACTTATGTGGACTGGGCATGGTAGTTCACACCTGTAATCCCAGTACTTTGGGAGCTCAAAGCAGGTGAATCACCTGAGGTCAGGAGTTCGAGACCAGCCAAGCCAACATGGTGAAACCCCATTGCTACTAAAAATGCAAACATTTGCCAGGCATGGTGGCGCATGCCTGTAATCCCAGCTACTTGGGAGGCTGAGGCAAGATAATTGCTTGAACCTGGGAGGCAGAGGTGGCAGTGAGCAGAGATTGCACCAGTACACTCCGGCCTTGGCAATAGAGCGAGATTCTTGTCAAAAAAAAAAAAAAAGCTAATGTGACTAACCTATTTATGAATGACAACAACATTATATATATCAAGTAATATTAAAACAAAGAAACAATATGAACTAGAAATATTATAAGTAAAATAAATGAACACAATTATACAAAAAAAATTCTTAATTTCTAGTATTTAAGTGCAATTAAACTGAGATTGTTACCATTCAACATTTTGGCAAACATTGAAAAGTTTAGGGCACTTACACATTTGTAAGGGTGTACTATAACACATAGCAATATCTGATAAGAATTTATATCCTAAACATCAACCTATAAAGTGATGTATAATTACAGAACACCTATATTATGTCGCAAGTTAGCAGTTTAAAAAATTAGACAGATCTATGTGAACTGGCAGAGAGATTTTTAAATAAACAGAAACAAGTTTCAAAGTTATGTTTGTTCATGTGTATGTCCACATATATAAAGAACTACCCTGAAGGAGACACAAAAATGTTCATAGTACTCCTAAATTAAAAAGGGAATCGGATAGAGGAAACAAGTAAAGGAGAGGTCTGCTGCTTGCATTTTCTGCAAAGTGATTGATTCTCTATATATTTTGATGTAATGATAAATTAAAGTCTAAATACAATTAACACTACACTGGTGTTCATGGTCCAACTCGGGAAAATAGCAAGCATTTTAAGCATATTACAGATAATTTAGTACAGATTTGGTTACACAGTTGCTGGAAGACCAAGGGAGCCAATTAGAGAGAAGGAGACAACTCAGAGATTTCCAACTATAGAAACTCACTATTGCATTAGAATCAGCAGGAAAAATAAAAGAGAGAGAGACAAACAGAGAAAGAGAATGGTATTACTAAATTTCAGGGGGTGAAGTCACCCGGCAGAAAGTGGAATAACCACAAGAGGGGTTGGTGGTGTAAACAAGATACCGTGCTGTCATACGCTCTGCCTCGGCATATAGACTGGAGTACAACGCACTGCCTCGGCATATAGACTGGAGGACAACGCACTGCCTCGGCATATAGACTGGAGTACATATGCCCTAGCTTTTTCCTTTTCCTCTCTCCGCTGCATCAAGCTCTGAAATCGCCTGCCAGTGTCTCCCATTGGCTGAAACACAACTGGCAGCAGCTGACAAAATAACCATGAAAACTGCTTCCAGGGGTCATCCCACCTGGAACACCTAGCAATATATGGGAAGAATAAGGAACAGGTTTGAAAGTAAACAAGCCCTGGACAGACTCAAATGCATGTGATACATTTAATCACTTTTTATGATTTTTTTTATATTCTTGCAAGCTAATATTTATATTTAACTCTCAGGAGTAGATATGCAGAATGTTCAATTGGAAGATATCTAGTAGACTGTCAGAGAAAATAGTCTACACAGCTCTAATAAAATAAGAACCAACTATAGGTATTATATATGTGCCTGCTGGAGTGAATATTGCTCTTGTAATATGAAAATTTGTACCACACAAAACAGCGTTTAAATATTCAATACCATGTTCAGAACTTGAGAATTCTAACCACATAAGAACTACCAATGATTTCAGTCAAGTAGATATTTTATGTATTCTCCCATGAATCACACTATGAAAATTTCTGATTTCTCTTATTCTGGGGTTAGATTATGATGTAAATTATTCTGGGAATAAGCCGCACACAAAGGCCATCAAGTGTTTCAAGAGGAAACAGCAGGCTCTCAAAAATCTATGGAAAGTGTAATTGAATCTGGGGAAATACTTGCCTGATTAGGTTCTTTTATTGGATTCTGAAGTTATAAGAATGATAGCTTAAATCATTCCCATTGAATAGAGACAGAAGACAGACAAAGTCATTTTGAATATACAAATATAATAACTTGCCCATTGTTATCAAGAAGCTATACTTAGGAATGTCCTGTTGAGTACTGAATATTTTAGACTAAAACACTGTTTACATCATACTTTATGTATGCCAAGTAAAGTCTTTACATGAGATGGTCCAATCAAGGAATGCCTTGGTCAACTTCTGATGACTGTAACCATGAGCTATGTGAGTTTTCTCTAATCTCTACTTCCAGCTGTGCCATGCAAATCCAACCTGCAAGAAATTGCAGATCTGATTTTACTAAATACTTACTTTCACAAGGATTTTCCTTTACAGGGATAAACATGAAACTCTTAGACTTATATTCAAGATATATTATGAATCAATTTTCATTTTGTCTTTTTATGCATTACATTTTACATGTTAATAAAAGTCCTGGGAGATTTTTCCAAATGATGACAACTTTCTGTATTTCCTGCTGTTTTTGTAAGACTATTTTTGCTTTAGAACACTTTCTCAACAATACTCAGCTAATATAACTATGTACACAAAAATCAATCCATCGACTAATCCAATAAATCTTTAAAGTCTGTGAAGCATTTTTGTATACATATTTTCAGGTGTTCCTCAAAACCCTTTTATCAGGTATGTTGGACGGGGGTGAACGTGAGATGACTTGAAGCAGATTTGACAGGAAATAATATATTAGAAAATGCTGAGGAGGATGAGCCTTTTGGAAAAACATATCATTGTTTCTCTCCTTTTCCTTCCTAATAGAATTAAAAAAGATAGAAAGCAGGAGCTAACTATCCATAACCTTATAACCTTCCTGGCAACTACAAGGGTTAAAATTCAAAACAGAAGCTAAAATGAAAGAAGAAATTGAGGCAAGATTTTTATGTAAAGACATCACTTTATGACTGGCAGAGAGAAAATGACTACAAAGCCAAGGCAAATACCCAGACGTGCACAGAAAGAGTGACTGTCTTCTTTTATTTAGAACACTAATATAAACTTGGAAAGAGGAAGAAACAGTAATCTCCTTAGGCATTACACTGCTATAAAGAGAAAAAAAAGTACATGTCCCATGTACCCTTAGAAAGGTAACCGTAGTTGTAAATATAAATGACAGTACTGTATTTTTTGTTTGTAACTCCTCTTATTTTCTATATGATATAAAAAATAATGCATGAAATATATAAATCCATGTTAATTTACACATAGTGTATGAAGATAAAATTTATGAAGTAGTAACTTAAAGACAGGATGAGGCTGAATAGGGGCAAAGTTTTCATATGTTTGTTATAAATTTGGATGTTGATTGTAATCCATATGGTAACCACTAAGAAAATACCTAAAAAGGGAAGACAAAAGAGATGAGAAATCAAAAAAAAAGAATAAATCAAACACTTAAAGAAATATGTTTAATGGAGAAAATGATAAAGTGGATAGATCATCTAAACACAAGATAGAAAATTGAGAATTTGAACAACATCTCAGCAAGACCTAACAGACATACTGAATAACCCACCAACAAAAGCATAATTTTCATTCTTTTTGAGGCACATGAGATGTTCTCTGGAACAGATCATATTGTCTCAAATTGTAAAATACAGTCTCAAATTGTAAAATACAGAAATTATACAAAACATATTTTCTAAACAGAATGGAATAAACCTAAAACTTAGTGATAAGGAAAACTTGGAAAATTCATAAATGCAGGGAAATTTAAAAACACACTTTTAAACATGTATTGATGTAGAAATCACAAAGGAAATTAGAAAATATGTGGAGACCATGCAAACAAAAGCACTGTATACCAAAAGTGATTAAGTGCAATAGCTGTAAACACCTACATTAATGAAGAAGAAGCATAAACTAGACCCAGAGGTAGGTGAAGGAAGGAAATAGATCAGAGTAGAGACAAATGAAATAAAGACGAGAAAAAACAATAGAATCAATGAAAACAAAAGCTGTTTCTTTAATTTAAATAAAATCAGAGCTGAATGGAGGGACATAACTGCTGACCTTACAGATACAAAGGGATTATAATGTGATGCTGTGAACAACTGTAGGTCGACAAATTAGATGGAAA
>NW_022313517.1:0-20711 GCF_002776525.5 Piliocolobus tephrosceles
GCAAAAATTTTCTCCCATTCTGTAGGTTGCCTGTTCACTCTGATGGTAGTTTCTTTTGCTGTGCAGAAGCTCTTTAGTTTAATTAGATCCCATTTGTCAATTTTGGCTTTTGCTGCCATTGCTTTTGGTGTTTTAGACATGAAGTCCTTGCCCATGCCTATGTCCTGAATGGTACTACCTAGGTTTTCTTCTAGGGTTTTTATGGTATTAGGTCTAACATTTAAGTCTCTAATCCATCTTGAATTAATCTTCGTATAAGGAGCAAGGAAAGGATCCAGTTTCAGCTTTCTACTTATGGCTAGCCAATTTTCCCAGCACCATTTATTAAATAGGGAATCCTTTCCCCATTTCTTGTTTCTCTCAGGTTTGTCAAAGATCAGATGGCTGTAGATGTGTGGTATTATTTCTGAGGACTCTGTTCTGTTCCATTGGTCTATATCTCTGTTTTGGTACCAGTACCATGCTGTTTTGGTTACTGTAGCCTTGTAGTATAGTTTGAAGTCAGGTAGTGTGACGCCTCCAGCTTTGTCCTTTTGACTTAGGATTGTCTTGGCAATGCGGGCTCTTTTTTGGTTCCATATGAACTTTAAAGTAGTTTTTTCCAATTACGTGAAGAAACTCATTGGTAGCTTGATGGGGATGGCATTGAATCTATAAATAACCTTGGGCAGTATGGCCATTTTCACGATATTGATTCTTCCTATCCATGAGCATGGTATGTTCTTCCATTTGTTTGTGTCCTCTTTGATTTCACTGAGCAGTGGTTTGGAATTCTCCTTGAAGAGATCCTTTACATCCCTTGTAAGTTGGATTCCTCGGTATTTTATTCTCTTTGAAGCAATTGTGAATGGAAGTTCATTCATGATTTGGCTCTCTGTTTGTCTGTTACTGGTGTATAAGAATGCTTGCGATTTTTGCACATTAATATTGTATCCTGAGACTTTGCTGAAGTTGCTTGTCAGCTTCAGGAGATTGTGGGCTGAGACAATTGGGTTTTCTAAATATACAATAATTTCCTGGACACTTACACTCTCCCAAGACTAAACCAGGAAGAAGTTGAATTCCTAAATAGACCAATGGCAGGCTCTGAAATTGAGGCAATAATTAATAGCCTACCCACCAAAAAAAGTCCAGGACCAGATGGATTCACAGCTGAATTCTACCAGAGGTACAAGGAGGAGCTGGTACCATTCCTTTTGAAACTATTCGAATCAATAGAAAAAGAGAGAATCCTCCCTAACTCATTTTATGAGGCCAACATCATCCTGATACCAAAGCCTGGCAGAGACACAACAAAAAAAGAGAATTTTAGACCAATATCCCTGATGAACATCGATGCAAAAATCCTCAATAAAATACTGGCAAACCGGATTCAGCAGCACATCAAAAAGCTTATCCACCATGATCAAGTGGGCTTTATCCCTGGGATGCAAGGCTGGTTCCACATTCGCAAATCAATAAACATAATCCAGCATATAAACAGAACCAAAGACAAGAACCACATGATTATCTCAATAGATGCAGAAAAGGCTTTTGACAAAATTCAACAGCCCTTCATACTGAAAACGCTCAATAAATTCGGTATTGATGGAACGTACCTCAAAATAATAAGAGCTATTTATGACAAACCCACAGCTAATATCATACTGAATGGGCAAAAACTGGAAAAATTCCCTTTGAAAACTGGCACAAGACAGGGATGCCCTCTCTCACCACTCCTATTCAACATAGTGTTGGAAGTTCTGGCTCGGGCAATCAGGCAAGAGAAAGAAATAAAGGGTATTCAGTTAGGAAAAGAAGAAGTCAAATTGTCCCTGTTTGCAGATGACTTGATTGTATATTTAGAAAACACCATTTTCTTCAATGTAAAATCCTTGAATACATGACACTTTATCGCACATTCTTGGAATTATTGGACCATCTTTTCATAGATTACTGATGCAATTACCTTCTACTAATCTTTCAAAGTATAACTAAAATGATCTTTTCCATAAATTTTGCATGAGATTCCTTAATCTCAACTAGGTTCTTCAGCTGCAAAGAGTGTAGCTGGGGTACTTACAGAATTCTTAGGCAGTTTGCTTGAAGATTTTTACCGTTTTCCATTTTATGAGGATTTTGTTGAAGTTGTTGTAGACCCATTTATCCCTCAGTTCCTTTGATAAACAACAACAAATGAGATTTAAACTATTTTCAACTTGTCTGTTATTCTAGTAAGATTCCCTTTTCTCCTTGAGAGAAAGGTTGCACAATTGTACTCATTGGTTTTTATGATATAAAAATGCTACTAAAAATATGAATGAAAATTAACAAATGCTTAGGATGAGAAGTTTATGCTTTTACATCTCATTCCCTAGAAGTAGTATATAGAAATTACAATATAAAGTGTGTTTACAGCAAGTTTTTTTTACTGTGTTTTAAAAATATATTTAACAAATATTAATTTAGAGCCTAGTACATGGGAGAAGATGTGTCAGTTGTTGAGATATGGAGAGTATATCACCTTTTCTTGTAAGAACATCTCTTTCAAGGAGTTTAAATTATCAACAGAAACAGAATACCATGATTAGTACTGTGATGGCCTGGTGTAAAAGGAGCTATCATGCCAAAGGAGATTCCCTGTGTTAGAAAGCTGTCATGGAGATAATTTCAAATCAGTGAAGTACACTATTTTCCACCTGCTTTTACCTACCTAAACCTATTTCCAATCACACCACATTTGGTTCAGTAGTGCTGTAAAATAATTGTTTATCTCTCTTTGATTTAATTTCAAATTCTATTTTAGATTCAAGGAGTGCAAGTGTAGGTTTTTACATGGGTATATTGTGTGATGGTAAGGTTTGGAATATGGGTGACCCTTCACCCAGGTAGTGAACATAGTAACCGATAGGTAGTGTTTAGTCTACACCCCCACTGCCTAATAGTCCTCAGTATTTATCGTTCCCATCTTTATGTCTGGGTATACTCAATGTTTAGCTCCCACTAAGTGAGAAGATGCAGTAATTGGTTTTCTGTTTCTGCATTAACTCTCTTAGGATAATAGTCTCCAGCTACATCAATGTTGCTGGGGGACATGATTTCATTCCTTTTTATGACTGCACAATATTTGATGGTATATATGTGCCACATTTTCTTGATTCAATCTGCCATTGATAGGCATTTAGATTGATTCCATGTCTTCGCTATTGTGAATAGTGCTGTGACAAACGTATTAGTGTAGGTGTCTTTTTGGTAGAAGAAATTTATTTTCTTTTGGATTTATACACAGTGATCTGATTGCTGGATTGAATGATAGTTCTGTTTTGAGTTATTTCAGAAATCTCTAAACTGCTTTCCATAGTGGATGAATGAATTTACATTTCTGCCAACAGTGTAGAAGTGTTATCTTTTCTCTGTAGCCTTGCCAGCATCTGTGATTCTTTAACTTTTTAATAACAACCATTCTGACTGTGGTTTTGATATGCATATCTCTGATGATAAGTGATAATGAGCACTTTTTCATGTGTTTATTGCTCGTGTGTGTGTCTGCTGAGAAGTATTTGTTCTTGTCCTTTGTCCATTTTTAAGGGGATTATTTTGTTTCTTGCTTGCTGATTTACATTTCTTATAGATTCTGGATATTAGACCTATGTCAGAGGCATAGTTTGTGAATGCTTTCTACCCTTCTAATAGGTTGACTATTTGCTGCACTAATATTTTCTTTTACTGTGCAGAAGGTCCTTATTTTGTTTTTTTTTCCAAGTTAGGATTTTTTTTGTTTTAAATTTAGAAGATCAGACAAGCTATAATTGCATACATGAAAGAATTGTTCATTCAGAATATTTCTGTCAAATGTTTACTATTTGCCCACTGAATGCCTATGTTGCTAGAGATTCTAATTAATTCATTCAATTAATAGAAGTGAGATGGATACCTCTTCTAATGTAAGTGGAGGAATTAGGGGGTTGAAGAAGAGATGCAGGAGGAGAATAGTAAAGGTTTGATTATATAAAATGACAGAACTGACTGTGGATTCATAAATGGATTGTTAGAAGACATCGAGTGCCCTTTTTGAGTTGCATAAAATTGAGCAATCTAGGTATAGGAGGAAAGAAGTTAGACAGGATTAGGATTTGCTCTTTAGTATAATGAAAAGACAGCAGGATCAGAAATTAGGTCTCAAGTGAGGGAATGATTGAAATAGGATATGAGGTTTAGGCTAGTGAAGACAAGAATAGTAATGTTGGAAAATATAGTTGGACCCTGGTTCCCACGATCTCAAAGAAGTTGAAGACTAGATTTTATTTGGATAAGGGGATGTTAGAGAAGCATTGGAAAGATTTAATTTGGGAGGAAAGAAATAGTAATTTTGTATTTTACACCTGGGTATGGAACCAACTGAAGGGAAAACTCAGGACTGAATTGGATGCATTAATACCACATGTTCTCACTTATAAATGGGAGCTAAACAATGACAACACATGGAGACAAGGAAGGGAACAACAGATACTGGAATTTACTTGAGAGTGAAGGGTGGAAGGAGGGAGAGGATTGGAAACAAGCCTATTGGGTACTATGCTTATTTCCTGGGTGATGAAATAAGCTGTACACCAAAGCCCTGAGACACGCAGTTTACCAGTGTAACAAACCTGCATATGTACCCCTGAACCTAAAATAAAAGTTATAATAAAAACAAAAGACATGAGGGAGCTTGTTCTCTCTCTTTCTGCTCTCTCTCATGAGGATACAGGAAGAATATCATCTACAAACCGGCACTCATGCCCTCACCAGATGCTGAATCTGCCAGAACCTTAATCTTGGACTTCCCAGTCTCCAGAACTATGAGAAACACATTTCTATTATTTAAGCCACCCAGTCTGTTATTCTGTTATAGAAGCTCAAACTAGGACACTCCTAATTATTAAACCTGTATTCTATAAACAGCTTTATCAAAAGCAAAGCTGATATTCTGATCAGCTGGTTTTCTGTTACTGTGTTAGTTTGCTGAGGATAATGGCCTCCAGCTCCATTCATGTTCCTGCAGAGAACATGATCTCATTCCTTTTCTATGGCTGCATAGTATTCCATGGTGCATATGTACCACTTTTTAAAATTCAGTTTTCCGTTGATGGGCATTTAGATTGATTCCATATTTTTGCTATGATATTAGTGCTGCAATGAACGTAACTTGTGTATATGTCTTTATGGTAGAATGATTTATATTTTGGGGGCATATATCCAATAATGGGATTTCTGGGTCAAATGGTAATTCTGTTTCAAGTTCTTTGAGGAATCACCATGCTGCTTTCCACAATGGCTGAACTAATTTGCAGTCCCCTCAGCAATGTATAAGCATTCCCTTTTCTCTACAACCTCACCAGCACCTATTTTTTTAGTTTTTAACAACAGCCATTCTGGCTAGTGTGAGATGGTATCTCATTGTGGTTTTGATTTGCATTTCTCCAATGATTCATAATGCTGAGCACTTTTTAATTTTTATTGGCTGCATGTATATCTTCTTTTGAAGAGCATCTGTTCATGTCCTTTCCCACTTTTTAATGGGGTTGTTTGATTTTGCTTGTAAATTTGTTTAAGTTCCGCATAGATCCTGGATTTTAGACATTTGTCAGATGCAACGTTTGCAAAAGTCTTCTCACATTCTGTAGGTTGTCTGCTTACTCTGTTGACAATTTCTTTTGCTGTGCAGAAGCTCTTTAGTTTAATTAGGTTCTACTTGTCAATTTTGTTTTTGTTGCAATGGATTTTGGCATCTTCATCATGAGATCTTTGCCCGTTTCTATGTTCAGAATGGTATTTACTAGTTTATCTTCTAGGGTTTTTAATAGTTTTGGGTTTTACATTTAAGTCTTTAATTCCTCTTGAGTTGATTTTTATATATGGTATAAGGAAGGTGTCCAGTTTCAATCTCTGCATATGGCTAACCAGTTATTCTGGCACCATTTATTGAATAAAGAATCTTTCCCACATTGCTTGTTTTAGTTGACTTTGTCAAAGATCATGTCGCTGTAGGTGTGCAGCATTAATTGTGGGTTTTCCATTCTGTTCAACTGGGCTATGTGTTTCTTTTTTACCAGTACCTTGCTGTTTTGGTTACTGTAGCCTTGTAATATAGTTTGAAGTTGGGTAACATAATCCCTCCAGCTTTGTTCTTTTTGTTTAGGATTGTCTTGGTCATTCAGGATCCTTGTTTCCATATAAATTGTAAAATAGTTTTTCTAATCCTGTAAATAATGCCTTTGGTAATTTGATAGAAATATCATTGAATCTATAAAGTGCTTTGGGCCATATGGCTATTATAATAATATTGATTCTTTCTATCCACAAGCCTATAATATTTTTCCATTTGTCTGTGTTATCTCTGATTTCTTCCAGCAGTATTTTGTAATTCTCTGTAGAGATCTTTTACCTTTTTGGTTAGCTGTATTCCTAGTATTTTATTCTTTTTTTTGACTGTTGTGAAAAGGATTGCATTTCTGATTTGGCTCTCACCTTGGTGGTTACTGGTGCCTAGAAATGCTACTGATATTTTTGTACATTGATTTTGTATCCTGAAACCTTACTGAAATTATATATCAGTTGTAGGATACTTTTGGTGGAATCTTTAGGATTTTCTAGGTATAATATCATATCATCAGTGAAAAGAGATAATTTGACTTCTTTTTTCCTGTTTGGGTGCCTCTTATTTCTTTCTCGTGCTTGATTGCTTTGGCTAGGGCTTCCAGGACTACATTGAATAGGAGTGGTGAGAGTTGCTATCCAACTGAGAAGTTGGTATCCTTCTCAGTCCTTAAGGGGAAGGGTACAATAAGATTTTGGCTGTTGGCTTTTCATAGGTGGCTCTTTTTATTTTTAGGTATATTCTTTTGATGCCTAATCTGTTGAGGGTTTTTATTATGAAGGAATATTGGATTTTATGAAAAGCTTTTTCTGAATCTATTGAGATAATTATGTTTTTGTGTTTAATTATGTTTATGTTGTTAATCACATTTATTTATTTGCATATGTTGAACCAACCTTGCATCCCAGGCATAAAACCAACTTAATCATGGTAAATTAACTTTATAATATGTCACTGGATTTGGTTTGCCAGTATTTTATTGAGGATTTTTGCATTTATGTTCATCAGAGAAATTGGCCTGAATTTTCCTTTTTGTTGTCGTTTTTCTACCAGCTTTTGGTATCAAGCTGATGCTGGCTTCAGAGAATGAATTAGAGAGGAGCCCCTACTTCTTGATATTTTTTTGAATAGTTTCAGAAAGATGGAACAGTTCTTTATACATCTGGTAGAATTTGGCTATGAATCCATCTGGTCCAGGGCTTTTTCTTGGTTGGTAGGCTTTTTGTGACTGATTCAATTTGGGAACTTTTCATTGGCCTGTTCAGGTATTCATTTTCTTCCTGGTTTAATCTTGCAGGGTTGTGTATTTCCAGGAATTTATCCATTTCCTCTGGATTTTCTAACTTTTGTGCACAGAGGTGTTCGTAATAGTCTCTGAAAATATCTTGTATTTCTGTGGTATTGACTGTAATGTCATATTTGTCCTTTATGATTGTGTTTATTTTGATTTATTTCCATTAATCTAGCTAATAGTCTATCAATCTTATTCTTTTGAAAAATCAATTATTGGTTTCATTGCTTTTTTATAGATTTTTGCATCTCAAATCAGTTATTCTCTGATTTCATTATTTCTTTTCTTCTGCTAGCTTTTTGAATTGCCACATTTCCTGCACTAATTCTTTCACATCTGAGACAACTGTGGAATAAGTTGAGTATAGTCAACTGACTTCACTTTTCAGTGTTTTCAGAGGGCCAAGACTCTCTACAGAATCTATATTTGTGGGTGAATTAGTTCCCTGGGTTTCACAGGTAATACCTATTGGCAGAATATTTTTGGTGTTGTAATTAGGGCTGTGAACCAGTAGATGACGCTTAAGAGTGATGGCCAACAGATATGCTGTTACTCAGCTACGCAGTTCTTTTGTATTCCAGCACATTTGCAGCAGCACTCAGTGGTGGGAGATGGGGAAAGAAGTGACCTCCTCATCATATTCACTCCTGGGCATTGGGTAAGCTTCCTCCAATCACTGGCACCATACCCGTGTTTCCTTTGTTAAATGTTCCATGCAACAGTGATATAGTTTGGCTCTGTGTCCCCACCCAAATCTCATTTAGAATTATAATCCCCACGTGTTGAGGAAGGGACCTAGTGGGAGGTGATTGGATCATGGGGGTGGTTTCTCTCATGCTGTTCTCATGGTAGTGAGGGAGTTCTCATGAGATTTGTTTGTTTGATAAGTGTCTGGTATTTCCCCTGCTTGATCCTTCTCTCTCCTGACACCCTGTGAAGGTGACTGCGTCCCCTTTGCCTTCTGCCATAACTGTAAGTTTCCTAAAGCCTCCCCAGCCATGCAGAACTGTGAGTCAATTAAACCTCTTTCCTTTACAAATTACCCAGTTTCAGGTATTTCTTTATAGCAGTGAAAAAATAGACACACATGAATTCCTCAGGCAAAAGCCACCCTTCCAGGACCAACTCTGTGGCAGGAACACACCCTATTCTTGCACCGACCCAGAATCCCATACCTCTTCCCCCTTGCAGTGCTCTGAGAGTGAAGACTCCTCTCATGCTTAAGCATCAACCACAGATCTCTGCTAGACAGTCCTGAACTGTGCACAGCAGCCCTAGGGCGTTGGAACAAGCTCATAGCTCCATCATCTGGCCTGTCAGGGTCAGGCACCAGCTGTGCTGGGAGATCTAAAGTTTTCCCAGGCCACCGGGAAGTACTCAGGTGTGGCCACCAGCAAAGCACCCAGGATGAGCAGCAGAGGTGGTGCTGTGCACATGCTCCTGTGGGAGTGGCCAGGCAGGGATTTGGGGAGGGGCTATCAGGCAGGAAGCCCTGCAAAATAGACATGACCTGGTCCCCTGAGAAAGTCAGCCCTGCTCTCTCTTGGCCCTGAGGTCAGGTGGGGTATGAGCATCTCAGAGGAAGATGGGGAACCTTGGGGATAGGTACCTATGGCCACATTCTGCTGCAGCTTTCCTGCACACAAAAGTCTCTGTGTTCTGAGCAGGCTGGAGCTCTGTCCCTCCTGGAGCTCTGTCTCTGCCTACTCATTGGGCAGATCTCTCTGACAGTTCAAATGTCTATGGGGGACATGGGATCTCTTGCATGTAGAATCCCAGAAGTCTGTGGCAAGAGTGGGCTGCCCTACCTTTCCTTTCCTTACCCCTTGCCTCAGAGCCACTCAGGGCCAGGAACCAACCCTAGCATTCAGCAACCCCTTGCAGGGCTCCCAGCTTCCTCCCTCTTTTGCCTTTGTGTCTGTGTCACCTCTGCACTGACACTTGGTATTTCCTCTCTGAAGTGTGTTCTAAGTGTTCTAAGTGTGTTGGTTTACTCGATAGTTTGGTCACTCCCAGTGGGAACAGTGTGTCCTGGCTGTGTCTCGTTAGCCATCTTCTGTCTCTCCTCATTTAAGTTGTTTATCAAATATTTTAAATAATACAATGTAAGAAATACTTTTCAAGACAATGTGTTTAATATACTGATAAGAGGGAAGGCAAAAAATCCCATATACAAAAATGAAAAATTAGAGACCCAGTTGCATTAAAATATGATATTAAGCCCCAATGTGTGATGTTCCCCTTCCCGAGTCCAAGTGAGCTCATTGTTCAGTTCCCACCTATGAGTGAGAACATGTGGTGTTTGGTTTTCTCTTCTTGTGATAGTTTGCTAAGAATGATGGTTTCCAGCTGCATCCATGTCCCTACAAAGGACGCAAACTCATCGTTTTTTATGGCTGCATAGTATTCCATGGTGTGTATGTGCCACATTTTCTTAATCCAGTCTGTCACTGATGGACATTTGGTGCAGCACACCAACATGGCACATGTATACATATGTAACAAACCTGCACATTATGCACATGTACCCTAGAACTTAAAGTATAATAAAAAAAAATGATATTAAGAACTATCATTTGATGTGTCTGACATAACTCACAATAAAAGGACGAAAGCAATACATTTGAAATAGAATAAAGATTAAATGTAAGAGACAAACCTATATAAATCTTATGATTTATGGCATAAGTTATTTATAATTTAGAAAACTCACAAAATTCACAAAACATCAAGGAAAAGGCAGTAATTTTCCTACATTAAATGAATAACATCTGTTCATGAAAAGACCCCACAGAGAAAGTGTAAGAACAAGACACATAATTTATGAACTGGGAGAGAGTATATGTAAAAATCGATCTGATTAAGAATTTGTATCCAAAATATTCAAAGAATTTCTTTAACTCAATAATCCAAAAACAAGCAACTCAATTTAAAATGAGCACAGATTATGAAAAAGCATTTTACAGAAAATAACACATTAAAGGGCAGATGCCAACTGCAAGCTCAGGGAATTGCTCATGGAAAATGTGATCAGCTGTGGTTTCACAGCTGACAAAATGGTAACAGTTAAAATTTGAAGATTACGAGTGGGAGTTATGATGTCTAGTAACCTGAACTCTTATACAAGTTATTGAGAGTGTGGATTTTTACAAGCAATTTGGAAAAAAGATTGGCATTAGATAGTAAAGTTGAAGATGTCTAAAATCTATGATTCAGCAATTCTCCACTTGGGTTTAGATAAGCTGTATTCGTGTGCCTGAAGCCATGTACCAGATGATCCACAGCAGTATTGCTCCTAATAGTTTCTAACTGAAAATAAATCAAATATTATTAATTTTAGAATAGTGAAATTAAATATAGTCATGTTTAATGCCATGACTGGATCACTGAAAAATAATATTGCATAAAAATATAAGTTGACAAAAACATAAGATATAATCACTTACATAAACTTAAAAACATGCAAAACTAAACCTCCTATTGTTCAGGGGAAACAATATGAATGAAAATAGTATTTTTTTAAGTCCCAAAGATGACTAACACAAAATTCGTGGCAGTGGTTATTTCTAAAGAGGGAGAAAGGAGGAAGATTCAGGGGCACACAGAGGACATATATACGGCTAATAGAAGCATTTTCATTCTTAATCTGGGTCAAACTGTGTACCATGCACACAGTTTAAAAGTATTATCTTTCAGCTGCAGAAACAATAAAATACTTAGGAATATACCTAACCAAGGAGGTGAAAGACCTCTACAGGAAAACTACAAAACACTGCTGAAAGAAATCATAGATGACGCAAACAAAAGGAAACACATCCCACGATCATTGACAGATAGAGTCAATACTGTTAAAATGGCCATACTGCCAAAAACATTCGACAAATTCAAGGAAATTCTCATTAAAATACGACCATCATTCTTCACAGAACTTGAAAAAACAATCCTAAAATTCGTATGGAACCATAAAAGACCCTGCATCACCAAAGCAGGACCAAGCAAAAAGAACAAATCTGGAGGCATGATATTCCCCAACTTCAAACTATAAGATTATAGTCACCAAAACAACATGGTACTGGCATAAAAATAGACCAATGAAATGAAATAGAGAACCCAGAAATAAAGCCAAACACGTACAGCCAACTGATCTTCAACAAAGCAAACAAAAACATGAAGTGGGGAAAGAACAGCCTATTCAACAAATGGTGCTGGGATAATTGGCAAGTCAAATGTAGGAGAATGAAACCGGATCCTTATCTCTCACTTTATACAAAAATCAACTCAAGATGGATCAAAGACTTAAATCTAAGCCCTGAAACAATAACAATACTTTCCAAAGATAACTTAGGAAAACCTCTTCTAGACATAGGCTTCGGCAACGACTTCATGACCGAGAACCCAAAAGCAAATGCAACAAAAGCAAAGAGAAGTAGATAGGACTGACTTAAACTAAAAGGCTTCTGCACAGCAAAAGAGATAATCACCAGAGTTAACAGACAACCCACAGAATGGGAGAAAATCTTCACAATATACACATCTGACAAAAGACTAATATCCGGAATCTATAACGAGCTCAAATCAGAAAAGAAAAATACAAACAATCCCATCAAAAACTCAGCTAAGAACATGAATAGACAGTTCTCCAAAGAAGATACACAGATAACCAACAAGCATATGGAAAAATGCTGAACACCACTGATCATCAGGGAAGTGCAAATGAAAACAAAAATGCGATACCACCTTATTCCTGCAAGAATGGTCATAATCAAAACAAAGAAATAGTAGATGTTGTCGTGGATGTAGCAAAAAGGGAACACTTTTACACTGCTGGTGGGAATGTAAACTAGTACAATCACTATGGAAAACTATGGAGATTCTTTAAAGAACTAAAAAACTAAAGTAGAACTACCATTCATTCTAGCAATCGCACAACTGGATATCTATCCAAAGAAAAAGAAGTCATATAAAAAAGACATTTGCATATGCATGTTTATAGCAGCACAATTTTCAATTGCAAAAATATGAAACTGGTCCAAATGCCCATCGATCAATGAGTGGATAAAGAACATGTGATATATATATACACACAGAACATATATGTATACATATGTACATATACATACATATAATTAATAACATGTTAATATTATATATATAATATAATATATATTACATAGTAATATATGTAATATATAATATAATTATTAATATTATATATTATATAATAGATGTAATATATAATATAATTATTAATATATATTATATAATAATATATGTAATAGATAATATAATTATTAATATATATTATATATAATAATATATGTAATAGATAATATAATTATTAATATTATAAATTATATATAATAATATATGTATGTATATATACACACACATATATACACCATGGAATACTACTCACTGATAAAAAGGAATGAAATGATGGCACTTGCAGCAACCTGGTTGGAATTGTAGACTATTATTCTAAATGAAGTAACTCAGGAATGGAAAACTGAACATCATATGTTCTCACTCACAAGTGGGAGCTAAGTTAGGGGACACAAAGGCATAAGAGTGATGCAATAGACTTTGGGGACTAGAGAAAGGGTGGGAGAGGGTGAGGGATAAAAGACTACACATTGGGTACTGTGTACACTGCTTGGGTGATGAGTGCAACAAAATCTCAGAAATCACTGCTAAAGAACTTATTCATGCAACCAAATACCACCTGTTCCCCCAAAACCTATTTAAATAAAAAATAAATTAAAAAGAAGAAAATAAAGAAAATATTTTTTTCACTCGACTTCTAATAATTTTTTAAAGTGATAGTAATAAAAATCCACCTAATGGAAAAAATTGTGAACCTACAGTTTGAAATGACTCTTATTCTGAGGAAAAAATGTCACATAGCAATTGACACCAAGTCATATCCTAGGTAAGCTATTAAAGTGATGGAAAAAAATTCTAGGCAGAAAATGCCAGTCAGCCCCTGAGTGGGGGGAGTATGTTTGACATTATCTTTTTCTGTGGGGACCTTCAGTATTAGACTATGTTAGAGTAATGCTTACAAAGTACTGAATAAAAGAAAATGTCCTTCAGAATGTCACATCCAGGCAAGGTTCTATTCTATGTGAAGAAAAAGCATATATTCAGAATTATGCAAGGACTTGGAGAATTTAATTTTTGTGAATTTTTAAAAAAATATCACTTGATGATGACATCAAGCCATCCATTGTACAAATCCAAAAGATGGAGAAATTGACAAGCTTTGGTTAAAAAAGAAAAAAGAAATAATTAACATTGTCTATATAAATATGAAAGTAAGAGGAAAAAACTCTGAAATGTGTTGACAGAACATACAAATATTATAAACCTTACTATGAAAAATAATATAATAAATAGAAGAGATTTGGGGTAACTGAGGAAGAAAAAATTGTTAAAAAGTTAAATTTTTCATCATTCTTGGTAGCAAGTAAACAGTGTCTAAAATTCAAACGTGTACCTAAAATGTAGTGAGTCCAACATTATAATGTTTGTGTTAATCATTTTTATTAGCTAGTGCAATCTTTTAGGAAATAATCTATATTCTATATAAAATACTTATTGTAAGTTTTAGCTTCCTCTGTTTTATTTCACAATCCTTTTATTTTAAATTGATGAAATAACATGTAGCTTTTAAAAATTAAAATATAACCTATGAAGAAATATTACAATATTTTATAAAACATTCTGTTTTTATGTCAGCTTGTAAATAGATCTTTTAAAAATGTGTCTATTATTTAAGGAACTTATTTTCTGAATGGTGGGATTTGTGTCGTTTTTTCTCTATTTTTGCTTTATCCAAGTTACGTAATTATCAAAAGACACAGTTTTACAGAAATGATAGTCACATCTTAAAAAATGCTTATACATTTTTACCCAATAACTTTTCCTTTAGGAATCTGTCTTATATAGATACTCACAGAACATAGTTAAAAGGGTAGGCTTGTAAAGTTTACCTGCTTCTGGTGAGACCACCCTTGCCCGTACAAACGCTCCATTGTTACTCTTCGTGCTATTTTACCCTGATATGAAACTAAACAAACATTACAAGAAAAAAAATACAGACCATTGTTCTGAGAGAAGTGAGCTACATGCGAAATGATTTTGTGCGTCCACTCTTAAATTCATTATATCATGTTCTACCTTTCTGTTTGCCTCTACTCAGTAAGAAATGCATGCATTCTAGATAGTCCTCCCCATTCCTGCTGTAACCCCACAAAGCCATGCTCTGTGCATCCTTGTGTATTCCTTTGTCACCGTCTCACACTGGCACATGCAAATCCTTCTACTGGATACTTTGCAACTCACAATCAACTCATAAGCATCTTTTATTTTTTCAATTTCTTGGACAAAAGTTATTGCTGTAATTGAGATCTATTTATTTTCTAGAGATGTAATTGTTCTTGCTGTCCTCTCAAGTAATGGCAATTTACTCTCACACACATCTTATATCAATAGTCCTGGATGCAGGCTTCTCATTATCATTTCTAGATCAGCCTATAAAGAGCAATTTCCCTTGAAGCCTATGGAATCAGACTTCTTCATGTACTTTTCAGAGTGCTGTAATCTATTTTCTTTGCTGACATTCCCCATATCCCCTTGAAGATATTAGCATTTTGGTTCAATGCATTTATTCTCACCATTTTCTAGCCCTCATTCTGATTAACTCCTTAGGATCATTAATCCAACCTAATTATCAATTTCTTAGCCTTTCTTAGCCTTCTCACTTCCTCCACATTGTCCTACCTATGTCAACTTACCACTCACATGGTCACACCCTGCACTCGACCGGTAATGATAACTTGTCATGAGCTATATTTCAGCCACCCTGCTTTCAACAACTGTGTGCTTTCTTTCCATTTTTTATCTCTAGTAACTGGATTCTAACAATTGTTCCATCATTCCAGAATAATATTCTTTATCTCTTTCATATCTTTATGTCCCTTCTTATCCAACATATATTTTATGGCTCATGATTAAAAGCTCTCCTAGAACAATCAGTAGATTAATAACACAATAGAGGACTCGAATAACACTATAGACTAATTGGATCTAAGAGACGTTTAAGGACACTGCATCTAACAACCTAATATACAGTTTTCTCAGGTGTGTGAAATATTTCCCAGGATAATTCATATGTTGGGCTGTAAAATGACTTAAAATTTTTTTAAAGTATTGAAATTATATAAATTATATTTTTCAGTCACAATGAAATGAAACTAAAAATAAATAGCAGAAGGAAAACTGGAAAATTTTAAAAAGTGGAAATTAAATGACACATCCTTAAACAAACAATAAGCCAAAGAATAAATTTCACAAGAAATTAGAAAATAGCTTGAGATAAATATTGTGGAAACACAAGATAACAAAACTTATGGGATATAGCAAAAGCAGTGTTAGAAGGAACATTCACAGCTATAAACGCTTAATTAAAAAGAAAAAAGCTCTCAAATAAACAATCTAACTTTAAGCCTTAAGAGGATAGAAAGAGGAAAAAGGGAAATGATAAAAATTAGAAGAGATAAATAGAAAAATAATGGATAAAATTAATGAAACCAACAGCTGGTTCTTCACAAAATCAATAAAATTGACAAAATTTAGCTGGATTATCTAAGAAAAAAGAGAAAACTCAAATAACTAAAATAATAAATTAAATTCAGCATATTGCCAAAAATTTTACAAAAGTAGAAAGTACTATAAGAAAGTATTATAAACAATTGTATGCCAACAAATTATGCAAATAAATGAACAAATTTGTTCATTTCATGTGGGTTACATAGATGAAATAAAACACTGAAAACACATCCTATAAAAACTGACTCAAAAAGAAATAGAAAACCCGAACAGAATTATAAGAAATAAAGGTATTGAGTCAGTAATTATAAACCTCCCAGCAAAGACAAGCCCGGGACTAGATGGGCTTCACTGCTCAGTTTTAACAATCCTTTAGATAATAATACCAATCTCTCTCAAACTCTTCCAAAAAATGAAAGAGAAGGTAATACTGCCTAATGCATTATATGAAGACAGCATCATGCTGATACTAAAGGGCACAAAAACACTAAAAGAAAATAAAACTACAGACCAATGTCCTTTATGAATTTTGATGCAAAAATCTCCAGCAAAATACTAGCAAACAGAATTCAGCAGCACATTAAAAGGATCAATGGCTAAAGTGGGATTTATTCTCACTTAGTATATAAATACAAAGATGATTTAATACACAGAAATCCATAGATGTGATGCCCCACATTAACTGAATGAAGAACAAAAATTACATAATCATCTCAATTGATTCCGAAAGAGCATTTGACATTCCTAAAGCCAATGTCCACAAGGGTATTTTTGTCCATTTTCTTCTAGGATTCTTATAGTTTGAAGTACTACATTTAAATATTTAATCCATCTTGATTTAATTTTTGTATATAGTGAAAGGTAAGGGTCCAGTTTTGTTCTGCATAGGGCTAGCCAGAAATGACAGCACCATTTGTTGAATAGGGAGTCCTTTCCCCATCACTTATTTTTGTCATCTTTGTCAAAGGTCAGATGGCTGTATGTGGCTGGCTTTAGTTCTGCATTCTCTAACCTGTTCCTCTGGTCTATAGGTATTTTTTTTTTTTTTTTAACCCTTACTATGCTGTTTTGCTTACTGTAGCCTTATAGTATAGTTTGATGTCAGGTAATGTGATGCCTCCAGCTTTGTTATTTCTGCTTAGGATTGCTTTGGCTATTCAGGCTCTTTTTCAGATCTCTATAAATTCTAGAACATATTTTTCTAATTCTGTGAAAAATGATGTTGGAAGTTTGATAGTAACAGCGTTGAATTTATAGATTGCTTTGGGCAGTATGACCATTTTATAGATACTGATTCTTCCATTCCATGAGCATGAAATTGTTTTCTGTTTGTTTTGGTTATCTATGATTTCTTGCAGCAGTGTTTTGAAGTTCTCCTTGTAGAGATCATTTACATTCTTGATTAGCTGTATTTCTAGGTGTTTTAGTTTATTATTTCTGACTATCATAAACAATACTGAATTCTCAATTTGGCTCTCTGCTGGAACGTTGTTGGTGTATGGAAATGTGACTGGTTTTTCTACACTGATTTTGTATTCTGAAACTTTACTGAGGTCATTTATCAATTCTAGGAGACTTTTGGTGGAGTCTTTAGGGTTTTCTAGGTACAGAATCATATTATCAGTGAAGAGAAATAGTTTGAATTCTTTTACTATTTGTATGCCTTTTATTTATTTCTCTTGGCTAGAATTTCCAGTACCACTTTGAAGTCACAAGGGTAGGCATCCTTGCCTTGTTCAGTTTCTTAAGGGTAATGCTTCCCGCTTTTGCCCATTCAATATTATGGCTGTATGTTTGTCATTGATGGTTCTTGTTATTTTGAGGTATGTTCCTTCAATGCCTAATTTGTTGAGGGTTTTTATTATGAAAAACTTTTCATCAAATGCATTTTTTCATGTTAATTGAGATGATTGTGTATTTTTTTGTTTTTGATTATTTTATATGGTGAATCAAATTTATTAATTTGTTTATATTGAAACAACCTTGCATTCCAAGAATAAAGCCTACTTGATCATGATGGATTCCCTTTTTGATGTGCTACTGGATTTGATTTGCTAGTATTCTGTTGAGGATTTTTGCATCTATATTCATCAGAGATATTGCCTTATAGTTTTCTTTTTGTTGTTGTTGTTGTGTCTTATGGGCAAAAGATTTAAATAGACATTTCTCCAAAAGAGGTATATAAATGTCCAATAAACATATGAAATAATGCTCAGTATAACTAATCATCAAGGAAATGCAAATCAAAGCACTAAGAAATACTACTTCATACCCTTTAGAATTGCTATTTTAAAATATAAAACAGGAAATGACACGTATTGGCAATAATGTGGAGAAATTAGAACCCTTGTGCACCAGTGGTAGAAAATGTAAAATGGTGCAGTTCTTGTGGGAAAAGATGGCTATTCTTCCAAAATTAAACATAGAATTACCATATGATCCAGCAAATACACTTCTGGGTATATGCTCAAAAGAAGTGAAAGCAGAGACTTAAACAGGTATTTGTACACTCATATTCATAGGAGCATTGTTGACAATAGCCAAAAAAAAAAAAAAATAGAAACAACCCACTGTTCATTAGTGGATGAATGGATGAATAAAATGTGGTATATACACACAATGGAATATTATTCAGCCTTAAAAAGGAATAAAATTCTGGCACATGCACACCATAGATAAAGCTTGAAGACATTGTGCTAACTGAAATAAGCCAAATGAAAATGAAAAATATTGTGTTATTCTACTTATATGAGGTATCTAGACTAGTCAAATTCACAGAGATGGAAAGTAGAATGGTGGTAGACAGGGGTTGGGGGAGGGAAGAGTGGGAAGTTTTAATTTAATGGGTAGAGTTTTAGTTTGGGAAGGGGAAAAGCTCTGGAGATGGATAGTGGTGATCGTTGTATAACAGTGTGTTCTTAATGACATTAAGTTTAATGACATTAAACTCTACAATTATAATTACTCTACAATTAAAATTTTAAAAATGTACCCTGATCATCAACTCTCTTGCCTGGTAAAATTATAATAATATATAAAAATCAAAATAATTCCATAAATCTTTGTAGTTGAACTTGGCTGCAGAAAAGTGACAAACATTGCTGACTGATCTTTCTATAAATTTAAACCACAACAGTCATACTGATCCTTTAACAATCTGTCAGATCATCTTTCTCTTCTGGATAAATTCACAAATTCTTTCTCCTCACAAAATAAAATCCAAGTCCTTACACAGCCTGGCACATTTATTGCTCATGCATTTCATTTCTACTGCACTTTCCTTTAATTCCACTATGCCTACCCACACTGGCCTTCAGGTTCTGTGACAATGCCAACTATATGTCCACATTGGTACCATTGTACTTGCCATTGTATACAGACTTGGAGTGCCCCTCCCCTAAATATTAGCTAGATGGTTTCCTTCACTTTCTTTTTTCTTTCTTTCTTTTTTTTCTTTCTTCTTTTTCTTTTTCTTTTCTTTCTTTCTTTCTTTCTTTTTTTTTTTTTTTTGAGACGGAGTCTCGCTCTGTCACCCACGCTGGAGTACAGTGGCGCTATCTCGGCTCACTGCAAGCTCCGCCTCCCGGGTTCCCGCCATTCTCCTGCCTCAGCCTTCCGAGTAGCTGGGACTACAGGCGCCCCCCACCACGCCCGGCTAGTTTTTTGTGTGTTTAGTAGAGACGGGGTTTCACTGTGTTGGCCAGGATGGTCTCGATCTCCTAACCTCGTGATCCGCCCGCCTCGGCCTCCCAGAGTTCTGGTATTACAGGCGTGAGCTACCATGCCCAACGGTTTCCCTCACTTTCTTTAATTTAGTAGTCAAAATTCACCTTCTTAGAGAGGCTTTCCCTGCCCACTTTGTCTGAAAGAGCAATCTCACCACTCTCTTTACCCTTATGCTGCTTTATGTTTTTCTCGTAGCACTTAACACCATATGCTGTTACATGACATAATTCGTTCTGTGTCCATTGTCTATTTTCACCATTAGAATAATTTCATGTAAACATTGACTTTTGTTCAGTGTTATAGTTTCAGCACCTAGAGAGTGTCTGCTAGTTGGCTCTATGTCCAGAAGAATCAACATAGGTAGTTTAGGTATTTCTAAACCACAAAAATTGCTTCATACATGTATCCCAAGAATGTGCTAGAGACAGAGTTAACAGTGTTTCTAGATCCCAAGAATGTGCTAGAGACAGAGTTAACAGTGTTTCTAGATTAGCTGCTCTCTTCATTGTACATTGTAAATGACAAACAACTAGAGCATCAGGGCCTGTTTGCTGCACCCACAGTCTTGATTTTCCAGTCGATATTACCATGCTTTCAGGAGGTTTGCTCCTAGAACTGGTGATGTAAAGAAGGGAAGTAGCTGTATAAGAACTTCAAGGGCTAATCCCTGGAAAGGAAGCAAAGGGATAATACCTTTTTAAGGAAAACAGTTGTGTCAGTATCATTTGACCAGCCATAGATATGAGTTTACAGAGGCTTCCTGGCCTTTCTTCCAATTACATTGTCCCTAAAACATGGAGATTCCATATTCACCTAATGTAACTACTATGGGCCATATTACCAGTGTGCATCGTGCTCTATGATTCCTAGTAATTTTTATTCTAAATGTGAAAAGAAGAGTCTTTCAACTTAAGAATCCCCAGGAGGACTTTATTACACCTCAGAATTGCCCTGAAATTTTACTTT
>NW_022313518.1:0-4455 GCF_002776525.5 Piliocolobus tephrosceles
TGCAGCCCTGAAATGAGAAGCTAAAAGGAGAATGCAATTTTAGCCACGAGTTTTTATTGCCTCAATTTCCTCCCAGGAGTAGCTATTCCCCAAAAGAATATGAATGAAATGAATCTGTAGGGCACAGGGATGGGTAAGGCAGACAGACACAAAGAAAGAGAACTCAAGTTCTCCTTCAAGTAAGGACCTGCTTTTCTGAACTGTGAAGAGTTTGGTCAACTGGCAACTTCCTACTGTTAACTTCAGGTGTGCTTTACCTTCTGAGTTGAGGTCATGTGCTCCTGCTAGTGACCTTAGTCAGTGACTGGGCAAGACCGTGACACAAGGTCTAGCCATGTCTGCTCACTGCAGAACTACTCTAATATTTGCCCTAGCCCCCACTGGGCTCAATGAGATTTTGTCATGTTTGCATCACAGGCTCTCAACAAGACATGCCCAATCCTGTTCGTTCCTTTTACTTTCACAGATGTGATCCCCCATAAGCTTTCACCCTCCTAACTCCATCTTGCTGTCATTTTCTGTAGGAGCCAGCCAGCACACTACTACAAATATGTAGTTTTTAAATCTTCAGGAGGCAGTTAATGATTCAGAATAAGAGAATTTTGACTCTTAGGAAGCTGTTCTTCCTGTTGCAATGTCACATACATCATGCCTTTGTTTAGTTTGGAAAAAAATGTAACATTTCTCTAAAATATATTCTCTAAAATACATTCTCTTAAATGCTCCCTACAACTTTTACAATTTAGGATGATGTGGTCTGTATCAGCATGGAAGCATTATGTTCTTTTCTTTTTTAAAAAATTTTTATTATACTTTAAGTTCTAGGGTACATGTGCACAACATGCAGGTTTGTTACATATGTATACATGTGCCATGTTGGTGTGCTGCACCCATTAACTTGTCATTTACATTAGGTATATCTCCTAATGCCATCCCTCCCCCCTTTCCCTACCCCACGACAGACGCTGGTGTGTGATGTTCCCCTTCCTGTGTCCAGGTGTTCTTATTGTTCAATTCCCACTTGTGAGTCAGAACATGCGGTGTTTGGTTTTTTGTCCTTGCGATAGTTTGCTGAGAATGATGGTTTCCAGCTGCATCCATGTGTCTACAATGGACATGAACTTATCCTTTTTTATGGCTGCATAGTATTCCATAGTGTATATGTGCCACATTTTCTTAATCCAGTCTGTCACTGATGGACAATTGGGTTGGTTCGAGGTCTTTGCTATTGTGAATAATGCCACATAAACATACGTGTGCATCATCATTATATTCTTTTCAATTGTAAAGGTTATAATGTTTACATAATCTAGCTACCCAATAAGAACACAGAAAGTTCAGGTAAGCCAAGCAAGATGGGCAGCAGTGTCAATGCCCAAACATGTTCTCTTATTTTCTTTTCTCTGACCTTTAAAATAACTTCTTGAGAACATTTAAAATAATTTTTTACATTCAAGCATGAGTTTTACTTATGGTTGATTCTGAGTTATCTCAGATGCTGAAAAAAAAAGAAAAAATGTTTTTTAGTGGAAAGAACTGATGTTTTTAGTCAGAATCAACAAAGTTAAGTCCTGGATTTTATCTCCTCATCCAGCAAGTGACATTGGGAAAGATATTTAATCTCTTTGTTCCTTTACTTTCTAATGTATAAAATACAATAATTATGATACCTATCTCAAGTTTTTTCTCCAAGGCGTGATAAGATAACGAGGGTTTCTGGAACACAGAAATCAAATCAAGAAATAATAGTTTCCTGAAATTACAGTAGGCAAGTAGGGGCCAACATCTGGAAAAGGAAAGATGCAGTGAACTCTCACACCTAGTATGAGCCAGGCATGTGGTTATTTGCATTGTGTGTATGACAAAACTTTTTTCAATGTAGATAATAACCTTGTAAGTTGACTATAAATATCCTTGCTTTATGGCTAGAAAATATAGGTCTCTGAAAGGTGAAATAATTTGGCCAAAATGATATTCTACTCAGGTAGTGAGGATAGGAAAGATTTCGAATTAGCCACAAAGTCATTAATAATAATTAGATACCAAAAGTGAATTAGAATTGTAATGTTAGATTGAGGTGTGCTTTCTCATCTCTGCTCTACCCTTATGTATATGGTGAACACATACATTCACTGTGTGTTTTTATGAGAGGTAGAGATGGAGCTTGCTTTTAAAGGACAACTTGCCTGTGGGTATCAAGTTAATCAATGAAGGCATTTACTACAAAATCGCATTGCTTTTAAAGATATATCAAAAAATCAAAATAACGTGGAAATATTAATGTATTAGAGATTTTACTGGGTCCACATTCATTATCAGATGTAACTAACTTTTTAAAAAATTTCTTATACTTTAAGTTCTGGGATACATGTGCAGAATATGCAGGTTTGTTACATAGGTACACATGTGCCATGGTGGTTTGCTACACCCATCAACCCATCACCTACATTAGGTATCTCTCCTAATGCTAACCCTCCCCCAGTCCCCCAAGCCCCCAACAGATCCCGGTGTGTGATGTTCCCCTCCCCAGGTCCATGTGTTCTCATTGTTCAACTCCCACTTCTGAGTGAGAACATGTGGTGTTTGGTTTTCTGTTGTTGTGTTAATTCGCTCTGGATGATGGTTTCCAGCTTCATCCATGTCCCTGCAAAGGACATTAACTCATCTTTTTTATGGCTGTATAGTATTTCATGTTGTATATGTGCCACATTTTCTTTATCCACTCTATCATTGATGGGCATTTGGGTTGGTTTCAAGTCTTTACTACTGTGAACAGTGCTGCAATGAACATATGTGTGTGAGTTGGTATCTCATTGTGGTTTTGATGTGCAGTTCTCTAATGACCAGTGGTGTTGAGCTTTTTTTCATATGTTTGTTGGCCACATAAATGTCTTATTTGAAAAGTGTCTGTTCATATCCTTTGCCCACTTTTTGATGTGGTTGTTTGATTTTTTCTTGTAAATGTGTTTGAGTTCTTTGTAGGTTCTGGATATTAGCCCTTTGTCAGATGGATAGATTGCAAAAATTTTCTCCCATTCTGCAGGTTGCCTGTTCATTCTGATGATAGCTTCTTTCGCTGTGCAGGTCTTTAGGTCCCATTTGTCAATTTTGGCTTCTGTTGCCATTGCTTTTAGTGTTTTAGTCATGAAATCTTTACCCATGCCTATATCCTGAATGGTGTTGCCTAGGTTTTCTTCTAGGATTTTTATGGTTTTAGGTCTTATGTTTATGTCTTTAATCCATCTTGAGTTACTTTTTGTATAAGGTGTAAGGAAGGGGTCCAGTTTCAGTTTTCTGCATATGGCTAGCCAGTTTTCCCAACACCATTTATTAAATAGGGAATCCTTTCCCCATTGCTTGTTTTTGTCAGGCTTTTCAAAGATCAGATGATTGTAGATGTGTGGCATTATTTCTGAGGCCTCTGTTCTGCTCCATTGATCTATATATCTGTTTTGGTACCAGTATCATGCTGTTTTGGTTACTGTAGCATTGTAGCATAATTTAAAGGCAGGTAGCGTGGTGCCTCCAGCTTTGTTCTTTTTACTTAGGATTGTCATGGCTATATGGGCTCTTTTTTGTTTCCATTTGAAATTTAGAGTAGATTTTTTCTAATTCTATGAAAAGTCAATGGTAGCTTGATGGGGGTAGCATGAGTATCTAAATTACTTTGGGCAGTATGGCCATTTTCATGATATTGATTCTTCCTATCCATGAGACTGGAATGTTTTTCCATTTGTTTGTGTCCCCTCTGGTTTCCTTGAGCAGTGGTTTGTAGTTCTCCTTGAAGAGGTCCCTCACATCCCTTGTAAGTTGTATTACTAGGTATTTTATTCTGTTTGTAGCAATTGTGAATGGGAGTTCACTCATGATTTGACTTTTTGTCTATTATTAGTGTATAGGAATGCTTGTGATTTTTACACATTGATTTTTTTATCCTGAGACTTTGCTGAAGTTTCTTCTCAGCCTAAGGAGATTTTGGACCAAGACAATGGGGTTTTCTAAATATACAATCATGCCATCTGCAAACAGAGACAATTTTTTTTAGCTTTAGAAATAACCTATTAAAAGTGATTGATGAATGGACACCTACCTACACACTGAAATACTAACAGTTCTCAAAATATGCCAAACTCAGTCATGTCTCCTCCTCTGCATATGGCTCACATCTGTGACTTCTTAGAAATAACTTTTCTCCCTGATTTGCTTGACCAAGACTTATGCATGCTTCAACGCAAGCACCAACTTCCCGTAGGTTTTGTGGAGTACTATCCCACCCCACTTCCCAAACCGTGATACGATCAAATTCCCTGGGCCCAATGCCATTTTCAAAGCATACTTTATGATAACATTTAATAATTAATGTACAATTGAATGAACAACGTTGTTCTAGAGCAGGAAATAGATGTGTATTAAATGTGTTTGAGAATGTTGGGAGAAGGAGCTATTACAGCTGTG
>NW_022313519.1:0-2930 GCF_002776525.5 Piliocolobus tephrosceles
AAAGAAAAATGTTACCATATACTTAATTCAACTTTACAAACTGATCACCAAATGAAGTTTATCACTCAATTTTTAGCTATAAAACATTTTTAAAATTCAATAACAATGTGATGTAGGTCATTAAAAAATGACCATATAAAAAGCAGCTTGTTTTTCTCAATAAATCTAAGCCTCTCTTCTTCAGAAAGTTCTTAATAACACATCAGAAAACTGATAGAAAACAAATGACTGAAGTGCCTGAAAATATGACAACATAAAATGCATTGTCATGGCTGGGCGCAGTGGCTCAAGCCTGTAATCCCAGCACTTTGGGAGGCCGAGACGGACGGATCACGAGGTCAGGAGATCGAGACCATCCTGGCTAACACGGTGAAACCCCGTCTCTACTAAAAAATACAAAAAACTAGCCGGGCGAGGTGGCGGGGCGCCTGTAGTCCCAGCTACTCGGGAGGCTGAGGCAGGAGAATGGCGTGAACCTTGGAGGCGGAGCTTGCAGTGAGCTGAGATCCGGCCACTGCACTCCAGCCTGGGCCACAGAGCGAGACTCCGTCTCAGAAAAAAAAAAAAAAAAAAAAAATGCACTGTGATGTCAATAAAAATCATTAATAAAAATATGTCAAAATGTCTATTTGGTTTTATCTTGTCATTCTGCCATACACTTCGGCACTGCAAATAATATCACAAAAGAATGTTTTATATTTTTGCTGATTTTTATTTTTCATCTGATATAGAGAAGCAAATTAGGAATAGGCCATATCTTTCTAAATCTGTCAATATTAAAATTTAGATTTATAAAAATCTGAGAGCTCAAAGTTTTATACAAAGTGAGTCTCATTTGTACTCTAAGATAATTGAAAATTGTTTTCTAATTCTTCAGTGAGGCATACAGGCAATTAAAGTAAACTCTTCAAAAAGAGGCATAGTTCAGGAAGTTTAATATTTGTCTCATGGTATTTCTGCGGTTGCTATTGGTGGGTGGAAGTTACTGTAACTAGCCATTTCCCTAACAGATTTATCTATTAGAATGTCCTATAATTATCACTTATTGCTCCCTGATGTCCTTGATGACATGAAAAAGCTACATTCAATTGAATTCAAAATTATGTGTTGCTAACCCACTTATGTGTTGCATGAGCCTAGGTTCTTAAGATAATAAAAAATTTAAAAATGAATTGATAAGAAAGTAATGATTTCTGCCTTTAGGAAGTTTTTGATCAAATGATAAGGACCTGAACACAAAATAGTAAATACTGATACGATGATTGCAAAGATAAGATTATATGTAAACGACCTTGCAAAAAAAAAAAAGTAAGTAATTTATTCTTGCTAGTTTGGTGTGGGAGGGAAAGATTATTTTAAAAGATTTGTACTATACATTGAATAAGGAATTTAACCTCATAAGTCAATCAAGAAAATGAAAAAAAAATTCAGGCAGAAAAAGCAGTAGATACAAAGTCAAAAAACATAAACTCAGCATGATGGTTTTGAGGAATTTTAAATATTATGAACATGCTGGAATATGTATTTGTCAAGAGGTAATAGATGTAAGAATGGTAAGCTGGGAAAAGATCTGATGTCAAGATACTTTCTGTAAAACGCAGAAAAGTAAATATTTAGGAATTTCTGGCCTCACACTCTGTATCACAATTGCTCAACTTTGTTACGTAAACAAATGGATCCATTGTACTTAAGTAAAGCTTTATTTACACAAACCAGCAAGGGGCAGGATTAAGCTTGAGGCTATAGTTTTCTGATTCCTGAGCTATGCAATTAGGCATATGCATATACCGTTCTGCAGACATTATTCCTGAATCATTTTTTACATTTTATTTCTATTTTTTCTATTTCAGCTCTTGACCTCAATCACATACCTTCTTAAATTAAAGAAAGTTTTCATTTAAAAATTTTAAAATCATTTAAAAAATGTTCTACTTGAATTGTATGTTTCAATTAAACAAAAAACAAATAAAATATGCTAAGATGGCAATGGATGAGGACATAGTCTCTCAATTTGTATTTTTTTCACACCTAAAAAATTAAACTGCTTCATGTTAAAATAAAAAAAGAAATTCCTTAAGCCATTTTTCAATTTGTTTTATTTTATTTACGCTAAAGTTTTAAAAATCTTCCACAATACTTACTGCTTTTTATTACCTTCTCCTCTTGGGTTTTATATATATTTCGCTTCCGACATTTCTTAGTTTTTAGTATATAGGTAAATTAGTATTATGTATATATATCACATGTTATATATATAATATAGGTTACATGTATTATTTTTATACACAAATATATATGTAACAATAAACAATGTATGGTGTAGCTATGTGAATTTTGAGGCTTATATAAATCTTACATAAATCTTTATTCCTTCAACTTAATATTTATGATGTTTATTCACAAATTTTTTCCTAATTTATGATCTTATTTTATGCCTTCATAGCATATTTTCTATTGTTTTCATCTTTACTTATCTGTAAGTTATTTATTATTATTTTTTGAGACAAGGTGTAATGGTACCATCATGGGTCACTGCAGCCTCTACCACCTGGCTCAAGGGATCCTTCCACTTCAGTCCCTCAAGTCGTTGGGACTAGAGGCATGCACCATTACACTGATACAGGGTCTCCCTTTGTTGCCCAGACTGATCTTGAACTTGAGGGCTCAGGCAATCCTATCCTCTCAGCCTCCCACAGTGCTGGGATTACAAGCATGAACAAAAACACTGACTATCAAATTTTATTATTTTTTGTTTTCACTTTCTACTATTTTAGAAATTACACATTATAATTCTACTTTGTATGTGAATATACTTTTAAAAATCTGTTTCTACTCAACAAAATCTAAAACGTAGCAGTATATCTTTCTTTTCAGCATTTCAAGTAATACAATGCAAATAGAGTGTACTCAATCTAGACAAAAATCCTTCT
>NW_022313519.1:2940-3307 GCF_002776525.5 Piliocolobus tephrosceles
CCTTCTACTTTTCATTTTATTTATCTACAATTTGTGCAAATTTTTACCTCACTTTAACACGCTCCAAGTTTGTTGTCTACATCACTTTATCATGATTATTTTTATCAATTATTTTTATAATAAATATGTATTTAATATACCAAAATGTTCAAAATTCTTTAGCTAAAGCTTAATACTTTTATATTTCTTCCTCAAAATCTTTCATTCTAAAATTCAACCACCATTTATTTTTCAGTAAGAATCTGTGAAAAGTAACTCTGTTTTTATTTCCTACTCTATTTCATTGTCTTGAAAAGATTCTCTCTCATTAGGGGTTTTTATATTGATATTATTTTTTAATAGTGTTTGAAAGACATTATTCCATTTC
>NW_022313521.1:0-3175 GCF_002776525.5 Piliocolobus tephrosceles
AAGGGGAACATCACACACTGGGGCCTATCATGGGGAGGGGGGAGGGGGGAGGGATTGCATTGGGGAGTTATACCTGATATAAATGATGAATTGGTGGGTGCTGACGAGTTGATGGGTGCAGCACACCAACATGGCACATGTATACATATGTAACAAACCTGCACGTTATGCACATGTACCCTAGAACTTAAAGTATAATAAAAAAAAAAAAAAGAAAGAGACAGACCCAGCACTTTGGGAGGCTGAGGCGGGTATACCACAAGGTCAAGATATCAAGACCATCCTGACCAAACGGTGAAACCCTATCTCTACTAAAAATACAAAAATTAGCTGGGCGTGGTGATGCACAGCCTGTAGTCCCAGCTACTTGTGAGGCTGAGGCAGGAGAATTACTTGAACCCGGGAGGAGGAGGTTGCAGTGAGCCAAGATCACGCCACTGCACCCCAACCTGTTCACAGAGTGACACTCCATCTAAAAAACAAGAAAAAGAAAGAGACAGAGTGCATATGTGTGCAAGAGAGGGCTAGTGAGCCACAGACTGAAAGAGGGGAGGGAGGTAGGGAGGGAAGGAAGAAGGGGACAGAGGGAGGGAGAGAGGGAGGGAGGGACAGAGGGAGGGAGGGATGGAGGTAAGGAGGCAATGAGGAAGGAAAGAAGGAAGGAAGAAAAGGAGGAAAGAAGAAAAGAAGGAAGGAAGGAAAGAAGAACTGCTGGCAAGGATGTGAAGAAATTGACACACTAACATTACAGGTGGGAATGTACAATCGTTCCGTTATTGTAGAAAACATTTTGCAGCCCTCAACAAGTAAAACATACATCAGGCATGGTGACTGATGCCTGTAATCCCAATGTTTTGGGAGGAGAAGGTGGGAGGATTGCTTGAGGCCAGGAGTTTGAGACCAGACTGAGCAACATAGTGAGACCCTGTCTCTACAAAACAACTTTTAAAAATTAGCTGACTGTGGTGGCATGTACTTGCAGTTCAAGCTACTCTGAAGGCTGAGCTGGGAGGATTGCTTGAGCCCAGGATTTAGAGGTTAAGTGAGTTAATGATTGTACCTCTGCACTCCAACATGAGTGACGAGTGACAGTGAGACCTTGCCTCTTAAAAAAAAAAAGAAAAATAAAAAAAGTTACCATAGAATTATCATATGACCCAGCAATTATAGCCAAAAAAAAAAAAATGAGACGAGGTACTTAAACAAGTGCCTGTATACACACATTGATAACAGCATTATTCACAATAGCCAGAAGGTGGAAACAGCCCTTGTATTAATCCCCAGATGAACAGATATTATTGGATATCCGGTGAAGACGCGAGGGTTATCCTCTGCAGATCTCTCTTCTCTTACACTGCTGTAATCTCTACCTGCTGTGCCTCACTTTAGATTCTCTGCTCCATCTTTCTTTCTGCTTTCCCTTTCCCTTTTCCTTTTCCTTTCCTTTCCTTCTTTCATTCCAGGAGACTGGAGTTTTATCAAATCAGTCTCTCCAAGCATTTGGGGAGCAGAGTTTTTAAGGGTAAGTTGGTGGCTGGGGGGAAGCTAGTGAGCCGGAAATGCTGATTGGTCAGGGATGAAATAATAGGGAATCAGAGCTGTCTTGTTGGGCTGAGTCAGTTCCCGGGTGGGGGCCACAAGATCAAATGAGCCAGTTTATTGATCTGGGTGGAGCCAGCTGATCCATCAAGTGCAGGGTCTGCAAAATATCTCAAGCAATGATCTTAGGAGCAGTTGAGGGAGGGTCAGAATCCTGTAGCATCCAGCTGCATGACACTTAAACCATAATGTCTACTCTTATGGCTAATGTTAATCCTGCAAAGGCAATCTAGTACTGTCTTTAAAAAAGAGCTACCTCTGACCTCCACCTGGAATCCTAATACTTATACTTTAGTTTGCAAACTCCCCTTAGGTAATAAACTGGGAAACTGTGGACTCACCTCATTGATATCCTCTGTCAAAAGTGTCCCTGTCCTGCATTGCTCAATATCCAAAATCTAAAAACCATTGTAATATGTGTATTGTCCAGCGTTAGCTGTTTTGTGATGGTAAATCCAGTGTCTGTTATCCTATTGTGGCCAGAAAGAGAAATCAGAATTTGTCTTTTAATGAAGTGCTCTCAACTTAGATTTTACGTATTTGTTCTCAGGTTTGAATTTTATAAACATATACATGTGTACTTAGGCACACACACACATACAGATATATTTCTGCTTAGAAGATATCATGTACTACTTAAGCATGAGAAAAACTGATCTCAATCTTTCTGAAGAGAAGTGTACATGCATATAATCACTATGATATTTCTAATTTTATTTTATGCACTGTAGCAACAGGAATTTCCAGCACCATAAGGCTCTTATCTCAGTGAGTACCATCCTGAAGCTCTTCTCAGAGCACAAATGTTGCTGTCTAATTAGATACCACAGCCCAAAGTGGAAGAAAATAGGAAATACACCTGTCCGTGAAACTTATTAATGATGCTTAGCCTTTAATTCTCATGGGTAGATGATTTCCATGGGTTCTCTGATATTCCAAGGGGATTAGACTGACAAGAACAAAAATTTTCTAATGATATATCTTGACAAGGAACCACCACTGAAAGCAAAGGAGACCCATATATCAAGAGAAAGGATACCATTTTTTTTTTTTTTTAAAGAATGTTTGCTGGGCAAGACAAATTTGATTAGCTGCTTCTGCTCAATGTGTGGATGGAATAGAGAGCCATGCATTCTAAGCTAAAGGGTCATATGTACCTATATTCCATCTTTTTTAAGTAATTGCTTTTAAGTAATTTATTTTAGAGGATTGCTTTTAAAATGAAGAATGGCATGTCAGTCCTGAAAGTATGTTTTGTGGTTGTGTTATTCTTGTTCTTAAAATTATTTGCGGGGGCCAGGTGCGGTGGCTCAAGCCTGTAATCCCAGCACTTTGGGAGGCCGAGACGGGCGGATCATGAGGTCAGGAGATCGAGACCAGCCTGGCTAACACGGTGAAACCCCGTCTCTACTAAAAAAATACAAAAAACTAGCTGGGCGAGGTGGCGGGCGCCTGTAGTCCCAGCTACTCGGGAGGCTGAGACAGGAGAATGGCGCAGACCCGGGAGGCGGAGCTTGCAGTGAGCTGAGATCCGGCCACTGCACTCCAGCCTGGGCAACAGAGCGAGACTCCGTCT
>NW_022313524.1:0-3536 GCF_002776525.5 Piliocolobus tephrosceles
AGGGTGCGGTGGCTGGCGCCTATAATCCCTGCTACTCAGGAGGCTGAGGCAAGAGAATTGCTTGAACCTGGAAGGCAGAGGTTGCAGTGAGCTGAGATTGCATCACTGCACTCCAGCCTGGGCAACAGAGCGAGACTCCATCTCACACACACACAAAAAAGAGATAAAATATATGCCATGAAACAGCTGCTAGAAACACAAGGTTATGTGCAGGCAAGTATGACAAAAATGGATCAAAGAAGTATATTTTGATGTGTGCAATGTGAAAGAGAACACTGAAATAATATAATTTGGAAGATGCTAGAGAAACTTCCTGTATCCCAATGTATGTTACCATGTCAGTATGCTACAGTGCAAAAATACTTTGCATGTAAGGGTTAATGGTTCACAGATGCTTACAGAGTTATTTCTCTACTATATATTTCTCTTCAATATATACTGAAGTATAGCATGTATATATATATGTGTATATATAGACAAAAGACCCCATAACTGAGTTCTGAAGTTTTTAACTCTCATCACTGTTCTTATTCAAGTGTATATATACATGGTATATGTCAATAAACTATATATATATAATATACATATAGAGAGAGCATATATTTATATGGCATACTTCAACAGTGTATGTGTACATATGATATATATAAAACATATATTGTGTATATATGGATCCTCTAATATATATGCTAGAAATAACTAAGGGTCTGTGAACCATTAACCCTTGCATGCAAAGTATTTTTAGATCAATGAAATTCCATAAAATGGGAAATTATATGAGGAAGAAATTTTATAAAAGTATTATAGTCAATAACTACAGTCAAAGTATGGATATCTTTGGGATGAGATCAAGGAGGGGTGAAAGCAAAATGGGTAAATGAGAGATATCAAACAAATTTTACAAAATATAGCTTTGGCTATAAGTATTAAGATAATTTTGCTATTAGTTTTTAGCCAATCAGATTCTAAAACCAAGGGCTAATTAATGATATCAGAGAAATCTGCAGAGCTTTGGCAGCAAAGTCTCTTTGTAAAAAGTAAAGAAATACACCTCTAAGCCATATGTGTTCTCTGTAGACAAGCAAAGAGAAGCAGAGGCGAAAGGAGGAGTGTAGGTAAATCTGTTCAAAATTCCTCATCTAGTCAATTTGGCTTTAAAAAATGCATAGTGACTAGACTGGTCTAGTGTATTCTTTAATGTACAGAGAGTTTCTTACTTGAAAGGTTCAGTTGTTCAACTGAATAACTGTCAGAAAAATTGTAGGTATCTTACTCATATATTTTTGTCTTTACCACTTTAGTACAGGCTTATTTGAATTTCAATTGCCAGAAATAGGTTTCTTTTCCTTTGCCTGAGGTTTATCTCTGGCTAATCACCAAGCTTCAGCAGCTTAAGGGTGGGGTCAGTTATGCTGGAGATTAGGACCACCTGGGAGTAGTGCTCAACCAAATACAACAAGGAGTTGATAAGAAAAATACACCAATATCCATATCCCTTGTGTGGCATTTAGAGGCATGATATTCACATTGGCTCCTAGTGTGTCCCTAGTAGAATTAAGCTTCACTGACACACAGCGAGTAGCTGGCTTAATAATGTGCCTTATCTAATTTCCCAAACCCTACTTAGTGATTTCTTCACCTTTCAAATAAACGACTTGTGAGAGATCTTTGTCTCAGGGTCTACCACTGGAGAACCTGAATTAAGATGAAAATCAACTGGGCAAGTTATTTGATATAATGTAAATCTATGTGGATAAATCCTTTTATTCCATAAATGTTATCACAAAATAAACAGTTCATTTGATGACTAGACGTCTGAAGGCTCTGCCTGTAGAAAGGCAGAAATCGGGAGCTTGAGTGTTTTGGTGGATATGAGGCAATAAAACTCATTCCAGTGTAGCCATTTTCAAGAAGAGTGGATGCTGACAGTGGCAGCTTGTAGTTGCGGTTACTAATATAGGCACATGTACTGAACCATAGTTCTGGACTCTACTTCATATGTACTGCACAGCTGGCTAAGCTGCTGGAGGAGCCTACTGCAGAAGATGGCCTGCTGGGCTTGAGATAAAACACACCTGCTCCTGCTTGCTTGCTTCTGGGACCTTCTACGTTAAACTGTATCATCTCTTTTTCAACAGACACAGGGCTCAGTTATGGGAATACAGCAAGCACTGGGTGCCAGGAATAGAAAAAAGCCGGAAGCTACAGAGGCAAGTTGATAGGACATTATTCCAAACAAAAAGAGAGTTGTATATGCCAAGTTATATTGGTCACATAGCCACTAGCATTATCGAGACATCCATAATCCTGCAAAATAATTTTAAGGGAAAAATAAGCTCAATTCTCAGAGGACCACAGATTTACATTTGTTTCCAATGACCGATTGTTACTTACATGGCTTGCTACTTAGATCCTTCAAGCAAAATATTGGAAACTTCAATTCTTACATACGTTTATCACTTTTGTCCTTACAATTAAGTGTCCTTAAGCAGTATTTCCATATATGTAGCATTAAAATAACCAGTCAACAGTACATTCTTTCTAGTTCACATTCTTCTTTCTTCTTATGAACTTTGTTGATGCAAGCAGCCTGAGTTATTGAGAACTCCTGACTTTTCCAGAATCAGAACTCACACTCAAGAAAGCTAAATGGTTCATGGTTCTTGAATAAATATGTGAGTTTTTCCCAAAGCGAACGAAGCTACTGTTGTGAGTCACTGCCTCTTATGAGTCAACATGAGAGTTAGGAGAGAGAATGGAGACAACATCCTGAACACATCTCTGAACCAGTGGATCTGGTGTACTATGGGTTCCTCTCATCAATATTGTCTCTTTCTCTCTCTTCCCCCACCCCATTCCCTCTTGAGCATCTTTCCAAAGGCCACTGACTCTCCCTTCTTCAGTAGAGGCAGTTACCTTTTAATCTTGTATGTTCAGTCTGATGTGTACATTGCAGGATTTAGAACTTACAAGAAGATTAAACTTGGTCCTTTCTATCTTCTGTGGTTATTTCTTCTTGACTCCTTGGTCTTCTGATAATTATTTGATCCACAAGCCTGGTTTACAATGAGGAAAACATGGGCCATATTTAGATAGAATACAGTTGCAGTTTACACAAGTTGAAAAAGAAACTGTGGTGAAGAGAGAGGCCTTCACAATTTTCTCTAGGGCTTTTGTGTCAGTTTCCAAGAAATCACTGCATAGTTTGCTCTCTCCATTGCCTTTGTGTTATCTATGCATCGTATTAAAGAAGTTAAGAGGCTGGGCGTAGTGGCTCAAGCCTGTAATCCCAGCACTTTGGGAAGCCGAGACGGGTGGATCACGAGGTCAGGAGATCGAGACCATCCTGGCTAACACGGTGAAACCCCGTCTCTACTAAAAAATACAAAAAACTAGCCGGGTGTGGTGGTGGGTGCCTGTAGTCCCAGCTACTCGGGAGGCTGAGGCAGGAGAATGGCGTGAACCTGGGAGGCGGAGCTTGCAGTGAGCTGAGATCCGGCCACAGTACTCCAGCCCTGGCAGCGCCAGACTCCACC
>NW_022313524.1:3636-8494 GCF_002776525.5 Piliocolobus tephrosceles
AAGTTAAGAACAATTTTTTGAATTCAGGCCAAGAGAAAGGTGAGAAATTGTGTGACAACGATGGACTCAAACATTAGGTTGTTATGGAGATTCTTGTTAAAACCTTTAGAGGCAAAAAATAAATTATTTTTTAGAGGCAAAAAGTTATGCCAAGTTTGATTTTGCCAATACCTCACTAACTCTTTTGATGATGATCAGGAGTTGTTTATAAATGTCTATATACATCAATTTGAGAAAGAGAATCTTGTAGAAGGATAGCTCAGTTTCTCTCAGCAATATTCAATAGAAATATTCAAAACACTGTTAAAGAAGGAAATATTCATGACACATTTGTTAAAGATGACAAGACAGATTTCATTCAAGAGGAGCCATGATGATAGATGTAGGCACCACTGCAGTGGGATCCTGCAATAGGGAAAATAAATTGGTCTTAACTTCCAACTTCAGTAAGAACAAGTGAGAATTTACAACCAAGAAACTCGGTAAATGTCAGCAGATGCAAAATCACTAAGAGGAAACTTCTGGGCAAGGTGTCAGGGCCCCAGGGGCAGAGAGTGATTGGCTCATGGATGGTAAAAGAATTTACCAACAGTGGTATAGGTTTGAAAAGAAAAGTTGTACTAGAAAGAATGCTGCAGCAGAGTACAGTGGGGCGCTTAAACAAGAGAAGACTGAACACGCCTCGGTGCATTTTTTTAGGCATGTTTATGGCCCTTAAAGCAGGAACTTTAGGGTAATTTGTACCATATTAGTCACCTAAGTGATGGTCAATTATGACATTTCTAGCCATTTTGGTACCTTGATATCAGCAAGGGTTGCACAATGAGTTTTGGCATGCATGCATTCCAGAGATGTATAGAAATTCTAGTTGCTTAGAAATTCTTGGGAAAGAAGGCTGCGCTAGATGTGGCTTTAGATAACAGGGAAGTTTCATTACCTCTGAATTCTTCAGATAAGGGGTTTTGCCTCTCAGGGTGTGTTTGATGGCCACAAGGTGATCTTTTCTCTTTTCAGAAGCATCAAGAATAAGGGGTTTCTAGCTAAATTGGCTTGACAGAACCATGCTGAAGGCAAAGCTGAATGATAAGATATCTAGAGTAATTACATACCAAGCATGGGAGATTTTCCCTAAATTGACTTACCGAGATTCTTGCTTGAACTGTATTCTATAAGGACAGAAAAGGAAGCCTGAGGTCAGACCGAGTCAAGTAGAGGACTCAGAGGAGCTCGATTAAAGGTTCTATCCAAAGAAGAGAGTCTTTGTAAGCACACATGTAAACTTCAAGTTTCTAGTTGTCACATTAAAAAGAAACAGGTAAATTATTTTTATTTTTATTTATTTATTTATTTATTCATTTATTTATTTATTTATTTTTGAGATGGAGTCTCGCTCTGTCGCCCAGGCTGGAGTGCAGTGGCCGGATCTCAACTCACTGAAAGCTCCGCTTCCTGGGTTCATGCCATTCTCCTGCCTCAGCCTCCCGAGTAGCTGGGACTACAGGCGCCCGCCTAATCGCCCGGCTAATTTTTTGTATTTTTTAGTAGAGACGGGGTTTCACTGTGTTAGCCAGGATGGTCTCGATCTCCTGACCTCGTGATCCACCCATCTTGGCCTCCCAAAGTGCTGGGATTACAGGCTTGAGCCACCACGCCCAGCCTGTTTTTAACAGTATATATATTTATCTCAACATATCCAAGTTTTTTTAAATTTCAAGATTCAATTAATATAAAATTATGGGATATTTTACAGAATTTTTGTACAAAGTCTCTGAAAGCTTGCGTGTGAATTATAATTATGTCATGTCTCAATTTGGACTAGCCACATTTCAAGGACTCAAAAGCCAACATGACCAATGGCTACCATGTTGGAAAGCAGCTCTGTGTGACATCTGGACACAAAATTCAAGTATAACAGTGCTTCTATTCTCAGACCCAGTAAAACACTTAATTGCTCAGGTGGCATTTCTATAATACAGTGATTATAACTCACAGTGGATAATCCCTTTTTTCCAAAATGAAAATGCATTGCTTACATTTAGGCACTAGGTCAACTGCTCAGCACTGTATATCTTGGAATTGTCTCAACTTACTCTTTGGCACCTGTAGAAGGATACAGTGACTTTTATTGCTTGTAGGACATGATTTGTTTGGCATTAAATAGATAAACAATAACAAAGTATGGATGGTATAAATATTAAGTGATGTTTACATTACACATTTGGGAATTTTTAGAATGGGAGCAAAATGTGCTTTTTTTTTTTTGTATACTTTAATCTATTTGCTGAGATAGCTTCATGGCTACAAAGAATAGTGGACAAATATTTGGTAGGGCGTCCTCCTGTCTTCTACCAATGTTTCTTGATAATCAGTAGCAAAAAAGCAGAGGCAGGGGAACCATTTTTTAATAGCACCAATTTCTTTGTTGTTTTTCTGGTCAGTGCCTGCTGCAAACAATACAGAAGTGCATGGATTCCAGTTAGCTGTCCTGGGCATAAAACTATTCTAGTCTACATTTTGGGAAGAGACCAGTCTCAGTTAATCCCATATAGCCGTAAAGCATCAATAAAACATTTGAAACTGGAATGTCAGTTCCTGTAATGCTTATAGAGACAAAAGTTAATCACTAGAAACAATTCTAGACCCTTATCAGCCCAGGGATCGCACCAGAGGAATCTACATAATAAACTTGACTAATTCTTATCTATCACTAGTCTCCCCATATAGTTGCTTTCCACACTTTGCTGCCCTTAGAAGCTCAAAGTTCTTTCCTTTGTTTTGTCACTTCTCTAAACATTTATTTTTCTTTTGTTAAGATGCTCTATCAGCCCAGGTTCTCCTTTTAGTTACTCATCGCAGAATGCTCCCATGTGTAAGCAGGATGCACAAGTTAATACATTGGTGTTTGGTTTTCTCTTGTTAATCTGTTTTTGCTTTTGTCAGTCTAATTTACAGGGCCTAATAGAGGGGGCGTAGGAGGGAACAGTATTTTTTTCTCCCCTACAGCAGCAAAAATGTGGAGCTATTTTAAGCTATTAATATTTCTTTGCTCTTTCTTATTGGAGTAATTTAGTACATCTGTTTTACCCTTTGCATTCCTTCTTCATATTTCAAAGAGTTTTGCTCAACAAAACATACTGCAGTATCTTATGTAAGAATGTTCTCACTACTTTAGTTTTAGTAGAGAATATAATTGGGATGTTCTATTTGTCAATATTTACTTTTTAGCTCAGCAAGACCTGCAAGAATCAGTCGATGAAACCTCAAATACAGAAAACCATTTTATGGTGACAAATATTCTATATTAAAGTATCTCAGTTTTCCACAAATTGTATACAATATTCCTTGCTAAGCCCTAAGTCCAATACCAAGATAACTTTTAATAACTCAAGAAAAAGAAAAAGAAAAAAAAAACTTTCCTCTATAAGAACTCTAGGAAAACAGTCAGTTATATTTATAGCTAAATTGTGTTGCATTTAAAGTATTTTCAACTTCAGAATTTTGCTTGTCTTACTGATAGATATGGGACTTTAAGTTAGGTATAAAGCAAATTCAAAAATCTTTCCCCAAACTTTAGATCTCCTTGTCACAAAGTTCTGGAATATGTGACTCTATTGGAATAATATCAAATTCAGAATCAAAAAGAGTCACATCTCCTAGGGATTGTTAGAAACCTAGAAATGTGATGTAGGAAAAAGAAATGGTAAGGATGGTAAAAGCTGATTGGAAGATATTATTGAAAAAATGTGTCAAAATCATTTTTAAAAGCTGGGGAATTGTATAACCAGATCTAGTATTGAACTGTAGTTAGTAGGAAGAGAAAAGAGATAGCCTGGGCACGGAAATTGTGCTTTTGAGAGTGTCTTAAACCCAAAAGGCATTAGAAAAAAAATAGCTTTTAAAATAAAAAAAGGAAACTTTACATTGAGATGAAGACTCACTTCCAGAAACATAGCTACTAAATGTGTCTACATTATATAAAGAAAAAAAGTCTATCTGAAACTGGCAGTGATGAGAAGAATGTATGATTGAAAAATGGAAACTGACCAAAGAGTACTGGATCACAAATTGTAAAGTAATTGAAAGTGTACTATATTTATATTTATTAATTTAAATAAATTAATTGGTATATGAGAGAGAAAGAGAGTGTGTATGTGCACGCATGTCGGGGGGTGGAATTGGGTGTGGTTTTCAGTAAGTTCACGTGAAATCAGTTTCCCAAATAGCATTTTCTAAAAGACCTTAAACTATTCAGAATAATGTTTTCTACTCCATGGTATATGCTTTACCTCAACCAGTGAGAGTTTTAGGTAAATAAACCCATTACTTAAGACATATTTGGCATCATATTTTCCAGTCTTCGTTATGAAATAGTCAACACTTTTCATTAGAAAAAATAATCTGGCCCCAAGATTTTAAATTCATACAGTAGTTTCAATGTTCCTGCCAATGTGTATCTTAGTTTCCCTAATATGGTGCATTTAATACTCCCATCTTAATCCTGCCTAGAAGTCAACATTCAGTCTCCATTACTTTTGCACAAATATTGCAAGCATATTCATATTTAAATGCATGTCACAGCTAATTCCCATGCTTAGAAGTTCTGTTTGACTGTGTAGGACTTGAATGTTTAAACAGCCTCACTTTACACCATTGCTTTTCAGTGATTTCCTGCCAGGATGCTAGTATTCGATTTGGAATTCAAACAGTTTTATGTTTGACAAAACAAAAAGAGGGATGCAAATACCTTATCAAGTAGAGGCACTTATTTCCTAATACAAACATCAACTCTATTCAGAGGATAAATGTTTAATAACTAATTAATCTATTCTTGAACATAATTTAACAATCTAGAGCCTAC
>NW_022313526.1:0-3015 GCF_002776525.5 Piliocolobus tephrosceles
AAGACAACTTTTGGATGACCCGACAAGAGTACCAGGAAAAGGGTGCCCGTGTGCTGGAGAAACTTGCTGTGACTGTTGGAAAAACTCCAAAGCTTGTTCCCATCACACCCGTAATGCTTTCTTTTTTCCTTTATTGTCAATCTTTGAACTTATTCAACTCCAGGACATGGTAGAGGCCCCTCTCTGCCTTTTAGACTGGAAAGGTCAAGTTTTATTCTGGTGTCTTGGGGAAGCTTTGTTAAATTTTTGTTAATGTGGGTAAATCTGAGTTTCATTCAACTGCTTCCCTACATAGACAAGAGGGCTAAGGGTCCTGTCTGCTGCTTTGTTTCTTCAAAGTGGGCATTTAGATCATTCCTGTTGGCTTCCTATTTTCACTTTACTGCTCTAATGCTGCTAGTTGTAATCTTTAGCACACTAGGTAGTATGCCTTTATTAGCATAAGAAAAAAAACAGGAGCTTTTACATATTACTGAGATGGGGGGTGATTTGGGATGGGTGGGCAGCTGCTGAACCCTTTAGGGCATTTCCTCTGTAGTGTGGCACTTTGAACTGTACTACTGCGGCTTTAAGAACCTTAAAGCTTCTCCTGTGAACATCTTAGGGAAATGTTAGGTTCAAAACGAAAATGTTTTGGGTGGTTTTTGTTGGGGTGGGGGGTTAACAGTGGGTGGTCTTCTGATTTTTATTTTTGAGATTTTGTCTCTGGAGTACATAGAGGAACTTTATTTACTGTACTTTGATTTGGCAGGTTTTCTTCTTGTGCTCTGCCTGGAGCTGTTTCCATGTGATATAAAAAGCACAAGTGTAGTATTCCATACTGTGTGGCTTAGTGATTTACGTGTTTTTAAAAATCAACTGTTAGCTGGAACTAGACTTCCTACAATCTATCAGTGGACAAGTAACATTTAAAAATCATTTTGGTAATTCAAATTATAGATTTAAAAGTGCCTACGATCTGGTGTTTTGTTAATGCTTCTGTTTATCCCAGAAGCATTAAGGTGACATTGCCAAGTGTCATTCTTGCAAATTATTTTATGTAACTGACCAGTGCTTAATAAAAGAAGCAGATACTTACAAGTAATTACTGGCAGTAGGTTATAATTGGTTTAAAAATAACGTTGGAATACGGGACTTGTTGCTAGTTGTGTAATTTTCATTAGTTTTTTTTGTTTGTTTTGGTTTGAGAACTGGAAGTAGAGTAAAATTTGACTGTTTAAAATGTTGGCCAAAAAAAAAAAATCAAGATTTAAATTTTTTATTTGTACTAAAAAACTAATCTTAACTGTTAATTCTCAGCCATCTTTGAAATTTCAAAGAAGAGTCTTTGGTATTTTGTAAATGTTAGCAGACTTTCCTGCCAGTGTCAGAAAATCCTATTTATGAATCCTGTAAGTATTCCTTGGTATCGGAAAAAAATATGGAACAGTACTCATATATGAGTTATTTCTAAGTTTGAAAAATAAAAAGAAATTATATCACACGAATTATAAAATACAGGTTCTGGAAAAAATATTTTTCTTCATTTTAAAACTTTTGTTAACTAATAATGGCTTTGAAAGAAGAGGCTTAATTTGGGGGTAACTAAAATCAAAGACATTATTGACTTGAGGGTCTCTGTTTTGTAAGAATGCATAAGTAGCTTAAATAAGCAGCAAAAGGTTAGTTTTAATTGTGTAGCTTCTGTTAATATTGTGTTTTTTGTCTGTTTTACCTCAATTTGAACAGATAAGTTTACCTGCATGTTGGACATGCCTCAGAACACATGAATAGCCCATAATAGATCTTGGGAATGTAGATTTTAGAGTCACTTTGGAATAAGTTCTTGTTGAGAACGGGGCTTGTTAAAGGACGCGTATGTAAGGCCAGCACCTACTGGCAGTTGGGGTCAAGGAAATGGGGTTGACTTGGCCTTTGGTCCTTTGAACATAATTTTAAAATATGGGAGTAGAAAACAACAAAGAATGGAATGGACTCCTAAAACAATGAAAGAGCATTTATCATTTGTCCCTTGAATGTAGAATTTGTTTTTGATTTAATAATTCTGGTAAATGTGACAGTTAAAATGGTGTATTGTGTATATATATAGTAATTTAGAAATTCTATTTTATAATGTTACTATTTCAATAATGCATTTGAATTTGGGATTTGGGTGAAGTATTACGTTTCACTGGAGTTGTTGTCAAGTATGAATCCCTCAGGAGAAAAAAAAAGTTCTGTTGTTAAAAAGCAATCTGATTCTTAGCTCTTGAAACTATTGTTACTTAAATTTCCAGTAATTGGCCGGGCGGGGTGGCTCAAGCCTGTAATCCCAGCATTTTGGGTGGCCGAGATGGGCGGATCACGAGGTCAGGAGATTGAGACCATCCTGGCTAACACGGTGAAACCCCGTCTCTACTAAAAAATACAAAAAAAAACTAACCAGGCAAGGTGGCAGGCGCCTGTAGTCCCAGCTACTCCGGAGGCTGAGGCAGGAGAATGGCGGGAACCCGGGAGGTGGAGCTTGTAGTGAGCTGAGATCTGGCCACTGCACTCCAGCCTCGGCGATAGAGCGAGACTCCATCTCAAAAAAAAAAAAAAAAATTTCCAGTTATTACAAATTATAAATTTTTAAATTAGAATTGCCAATACTTTGACCTTTGAGAAGGGTTTCTTAGAAATACGTTTAGTAATGTCCCCAAGAGTTAGTCTTACATTTAAACTTTTTTCTTTAAAACATGGTATTGGTTGTTCACTTTTACACAGTTCTGAGTACTGTTAGTATCTGGAAAGTATCTTGAGATACTTTCTCAAGATACTTTCTTAAGACTTTTGGAAAGCTCAACAGTCTAAATTTAACATGAAATACTTCTTTTTGATTCAGAAAATAAAATCAGATTTTTTCAAAGTCAAAAAAAAAGCAAAGATGAAGTCTCACCTTCCAATTTGCCTTCTTGTTAGTTTTTTCCAAAGTAAGTTATTAAAGCTATGATATTTTTCTCATAATGAATCCTCTGAGGGCATTGTGTAGCCTGT
>NW_022313527.1:0-3450 GCF_002776525.5 Piliocolobus tephrosceles
CAGAGAGCAAAGCTTGCTGCACACACGCCAGGTGCTAACAAGCCCCAGATGCCTCACTCATACTTGCTAACCACATCTCTTCTCTCAGCCTCCACAGCGTTCCACACTCTGCCTTTATACAGAGAAGAACCGTGCATCCTGAGCGCCACAAAGATTCAACTCCTTCCGGGCAGAGGGGTGCATCTTTCAGTCACGGGGTCCTCACTCCAGCCGGCAGAGCATTTGCAGAGTGGGCGAGTCTAATGTTGATGACACTTTCTCAATATTCCCTTCACACCCCTCCAAAAACAAGAGTACTGCCAGCTTCTTACCAAGGTTGTCATGAGGAAAATATTTTTCTCTTATTTGTCACTTCTTAACATGATACTTGTGAAGAATGTGGCTCTGCATGTACACTGTAATCACCACACCGTGAACATTCTGCTCTCCCGTGACTGTATTCACAGGTCCCAAGGACAAAACTTCTCCATAGTAGCCAAATATATATATATATATTTTAACATGACTCCCACTCATCTGAAAGTCACAGATGTGGCTTTTCCTTCATTAAAAGATCCAAATGATCCACAAGCCGGGTTTAATAAACACGTTGGTCCAGGTGGGAAAATGACCCCTCAGTCTCCCTTCCCTCAAAGACCAGGGCAGCCAGGGAACCGCGCTCTCCAGTAAATGACAGCCAGCAGGATTCCCTAAATAAGCAGCCGGAAGATTCCCATCTCGCAGAGCGCGCTTTTCAAGACTCAAGACGTCCCCGCTCCCTGAATGTCCTACAAAGAACAGACTACCCAACTGAGGACTGAGGCAGTAAAGAAACATGTTTTCGGCCGGGTGCGGTGGCTCACGCTTGTAATCCCAGCACTTTGGGAGGACGAGGCGGGCGGATCACAAGGTCAGGCGATCGAGACCATCCTGACTAACACGGTGAAACCCCCATCTCTACCAAAAAAAAAAAAATTAGCCAGGCGTGGTAGCGGACACCTGTAGTCCCTGTAGTCTTCTGCCGCCCGTGCTCCTGGGCCTCAGCTCCTCGGACCCGGGTGGGATCCGCACCCTCCGCTTCTCAAGTCTTCACACCACACCCTCCCAGGACTCTAGCTTGCAGGCTGTGGGTCCTGTGGCTTCTTGGACTCTGTAGCCCCCGCAACAAGCCTCCCCCTGGAGACACACGCACACCAGGCTGGCTGTCTCTCTGGAGAGCCCTGACTAAAAGCCGCCCCTAGAAGTGGTCTTCAGAGTTTCTTTCTAGCCCTAAGATCCCAGCGCCCCTCCCACAATTCTAGGTGGAAAGGTGAACGGAGACCAACGGACAGAGGCGTGTGCAAGGACACGCCAGGCAGCGGCGCTGGGCAGGAGGGCACTAACGCTTACTAAACAAAGAATCAATGTCGCTTGCCACAAAAATGAGAACAGTAAAGATTTCTTCAAACAGAAATGAGTTTGTTTCATGATTTGCTCTTAATACATATGAAATCATAAAAGTAGGCCTATTAACAATTTCATAAGTCTTTAGAGGCCCTTGAACTACTTCTGTCCCTTGTGTTTTTATACAAAATAAGCCTGAGGTTAAAGAGAATAACGTCACTGGCCACAGCTGGGGCCATGCGAGGACACGGCTTATACCCATGAGGTCCCTGGGTGCCCCGAGTCCTTCCCTTGCTATTTATGGAAATACGGGAGAAACCAGGATGTCTGAGCATGGACCTGGCTGTGCTCCCAGGGGCCGAGGAAAGCACCCATCTGTCCAGTCTTCCCTCCACCCCACGGTTCCCTCCTACCCGGACTCTTGGGCTGACGCGGCTCATGCACTCAGCAGCGCACTCATTAAACGTTTAGCTTCGCATCAGGAGGGCCTCCTCTGGCCTCCTCTGACCACACTGAACCTGCAGTCAGCACTAGTCTGCAGGACACTCGTGGACAAAGCTGATGGATCCCGGCCTCCAAGGAGGAAGGTGCCAGGGAAGGAGTCAGAGAGCCGGGGATGGAACAGCAGTCACCCGGGGAGGCGAAGGCCTGCACGGCCCCCACCGAGGACCTCCCTTCCCACCCTGCGGGCAGCCCACCCAGAGAGGTTAAGGCCAGCACCGGCCACCACTGAGGGCCTCGAGGGCTCTCCCCATCCCGAAGGCAGCTGCGATCGCATTTCCCATCGCACCAAGAGACCCCTGTATTGAGCACAAACCTCTCCAACCCTCGAATCAATAAGGAATCATAACACGGACATTCCCTCAATCCAACTGGCCCGCCCACACAACAGACACGCAATCATACACATTTCCTGTGGGAAAGTCAGTCAGTCCCTGGGGCCTCGCGCCAGGGGTGGGGGAGCATCATGGGGAGACGCCCCAGCCTGGCTCCTCCCCCTACAGCTCCTTTTCCCTCTGCCCCCTGCCCCTCCCCACCCCCTCCTAGGCTCAGAGGCTCCTTCCACAAATTCTTTCCCCTTGATGAAGTCATTCATCCCCAAAATACAAAGCAAAGTCATGGGGGCTCAAAAGAAAATCCACACCGTGGCTCACGTTTAAGATTCTCATATGTTTGAGAATAACCAAGCAAGAATCTTTGGCTTCTGAATGTGGTCTGAAGGCATCTGAGTGCAATGCCCGGCACTGGCCCGGAGTGAATCGTGGGTGTCTCGGACATCTTCGTAACTCTACACCAATTATTTTGAAACACACTAGCAGAATAGAACCATGTGAATAGCTACTTCTCAGTTAAAAGTAGGAAAAGACTCCAAAAGCTGCCCTCAAGGAACATCCTTCCCACGAGGAGTTTCTGCATTGGGTCTTTCAGGCACAGGCAAGGACCCCCACCCCCCGCCCCGGCCCCAAATCCCTCATCCCTGCGTCATAAAGCAGCAAAGACGGTGGGGAATAAAGCAAGTGAAGGAGTCAGTCCCGCACAAAATGGGCTCCAGAAGCCACAGCCACTCTCCCAGTGTGGGAGCCAAGTTCAGAGACCTGGAGCCCCAGCATTCCCAGGGAGGAGGGCAGAACAATGCCATTTCCCCCTAGTTTAGGGAGACAGCACCCCATGTCCTTTGGCCTCAATAGGAGACAGACTTCACATAAATATTTCAATGAATCCACGACACACAGAAAGTGGGCTAAGGGCTAACCCATTTAAATGCCCGGTAAAAACACATTAAATGAACACACAGATAAGCAAGGTTCTCCTGTTATCCACGAAATATTCAGAAACAAATCCAGCAAGCAATCTCTTTGCAGTCAAAAGACCAACTCGGAGGTGCGGATTAAAAATCAAGATACAAGTGAACCCTAAATACACCAAGAACCAAGTTCCATGGAAGTGTAATCACATCACCACCTCCTAGCTGAAGGAAGCAGCACTGGCCACTGACCAGCTGTTCACTCGTGGGTCAGTGAACAAAAGGCAGTGCTGTCCAGGACAAGGATGAGATGTTAACCTGAAAAGAGCAAAATCACAGAGGCT
>NW_022313528.1:0-1966 GCF_002776525.5 Piliocolobus tephrosceles
GTTTCTTACAAGGATTCTTTCTAGTATTCACCTGAGGATAATTCCTTTTTCACTATAGACCTCAATGCACTCCAGAATATCCCATTGCAGGTTCCATGAAAACAGTGTTAGCACACAGTTCCATGAAAAGAAAGGTGAAACTCTGTGAAATGAATTCACACATCACAAAGAACTTTCTCAGAAAGCTTCTTTCTAGTTAATATCTGAGGATATTTCCATTGGCACCATCAGCTTCAATCCGATCCAAAATGTCCCTTCTCATATTTCCCAAAGAGTGTTCTATGAATCTGCTACATGAAAAGGTCCGTGTAACTCTGTGAGAAGAATTCTCAGATCACAAAACAGTTTCTCAGAAAGCATCTTTCTAGTTTTTGTATGAGGATATTTCCTTTGTCACCATAAGCTTCTATGCGCTCCAAAATATCCCATTGCAGATTCAAAGAAAACAATGTTAGCAAACTGGTCAATGAAAAGAACAGTGTAACGCTGTGAGATGAATTGACACAATACAAAGAAGTTTTTCAGAAAGCTTCTTTTTGGTTTTCATCTGATTATATTTCCTTTGTCACTGTATGCTTCATTGCACTCTGAGGTGTCCCATTGCAGATTCCAAGAAAGCAGTGTGACCAAGCTGCTCAATGAAAACAACAATGTAACTCTGTGAGATGAATTCACACATCACAAAGCAGATTCTCAGAAGGATTGTTTCTAGCATTTAACTGATAATATGCCCTTTTTCAACTTAGTCCTCAATGAGCTCCCAAATATCCCTTTGCAGATTCCACGAAAACAGTGTTAACGAACAGCTCCATGAAAAGAAATTTGTAACTCTGTGAGTTGAATTCTCACATGATGAATAACTTTCTCGGAAAGCTTCTTTCTGGTTTTTATCTGAGGATATTGCCTTAGTCAACATAAACTTCAATGCAATCCAAAATATCCCTTCTCAGGTTATCCAAAAACAGTGCTACCAAACTGATTCATGAAAGCAGTCGTGTAACTCTGTGAGATGAATTAACACATCAGGTAGCAGTTTCTCAGAAAGCTTCTTACTAGTTTTTTAAATGAAGATATATCCTTTGTCACCATAAGTTTCAAGATGCTCCGAAATATTGCATTGCAGATTCCCAGAAAACACTGTTAGCAAACTGCTTGATGAAAAGAATGGTGTAACTCTGTGAGATGCATTCACACATCCCAAAGCTGTTTCTCAGAAAGCTTTTTTCTAGTTTTTGTCTGAGGATATTTACTTTGTCACTCTACGCCTCAATGCAATTCAAAGTACCCCTTCTCAAATTGTCCAAAAAGAGTGCTGGGAAACTGCTCCATGAAAAGAACTATGTGTCTCTGTGGGGTGAATTCACACATTGGAAACAATTTTCTCATAAAACTTCTTTCTAGTTTTTGTCTCAGGATATTTCCTTTGTCACCATAAACTTCAATGCCCTCCAAAATATCCTATTGCAGATTCCAAGAAAACAGTGATAACAAACTGATCAATGAACAGAACAGTGTAATCCTGTGAGATGAATTCGCACATCAAAAAGCAGATTCTCAGAAAGCTTCTTTCTAATTTTTTTCAGAGGATATTTCCTTTGACACCATAGGTTTCAGTGCACTCCCAAATATCCTATTGCAGACTCCAAGAAGACAGTGTTATCAAATGGCTCAAAGAAAAGCATGATGTAGGTCTGTGAGATGAATTCACCCATCACAAAGCAGTTTCTCAGAAAGCTTCTTTCTGGTTTTTATCTGAGGATATTTCCTTTTTCACCATAGGCATCAACATGCTCCCAAATATCCCATTGCATATTCCCTGAAAACAGTGTTAGCGAATTGCTCCTTGGAAAGAAAGGTGTAGTCTTGTGAGGTGAATTCCTGCATCACAAAGAAGTTTCTCAGATAGCTTCTTTCTAGTTTTTATCTGAGGATAATTCCTTTGTCACCAAAGGCTTCAATGCAATCC
>NW_022313529.1:0-3888 GCF_002776525.5 Piliocolobus tephrosceles
TCTTTACTCAACAAGGAAGGACAAAAATCACATGCTGCAGTTGCCAAGATCTCGGATAAGAATGACTCTTGTATCAGTGCAGTTGTGAAGAAAGTGAAAGAACTTTATGCACAGTCCATATAGGGTGTAGTGCTATTGTGCCATATTCCATCTTGCTTACTCTTGATGTCCAGCCATACTGCCCCCCTGGATGCTCCTAGAACTCACCCAACCTGCTTTCATCTCAGAGTATTTGAACTTGTCCCCTCTGCTTGAATCACTCTTATTCCAGAGACACAAAAGACTTGTTTGTCACTTCATTCAGTTTTTAACTTATGCATCCTCTGGTAAACCAGGCTTTTTCTCAACAACTTGTATCAGACTTGCTCTATTCTTCCTACCCTGCTTTACTTTTCTTTGTAGGACTAATAAACATCTGATTAATATTTTCTCACACATGTACCTTTTTCCCCCATTAGAATGTAAATTCCTTGAGAGCAATAGGTTTTGTGCAATGATATATCCTCAAGTATTCTTTATTTACTGCTGCAGGTATTAGTTCCTATTGTTGTTGAATATATTACCATAAACATAGCAGCTTAAAAGGACAACAACAAACTATCTTACAGTAGTGATGGGCCAAAGTCCAATATCATTTTCACTTGCCTAAAATCCAGGTGTTTGCAGGCCTGCTATTCCTTCTAGAGATTCCAGGGGATAATCCATTTCTTTGCCTTTTTAAGTTCCTAGAGGCTGCCCATGTCTCCTGGTCCATGGGACTTCCTCCATCTTCAAAGTTGATAGTAGCCAGTCAAGTCCTGCTCTTGCTTCCTTATCCTAACACTTTGTATAATCAAATCTCCTACTACTTACTCTGATCCTCTGCCCCCTTCCCTAGTATAAAGATATTTGTGATTACACTGAACTCACACATATAATTCAGAATTGTCTCCCCATTTAAAATATTTAACTTTGGCAGGGCACGGTGGCTCACGCCTGTAATCCCAGCACTTTGAGAGGCCGAGATGGGTGGATCACGAGGTCAGGAGATCAAGACCATCCTGGCTAACACGTGAAACCCGTCTCTACTAAAAATGCAAAAAATTAGCCGGGCATGGTGGTGCGTGCCTGTAGTCCCAGCTACTTGGAGGCTGAGGCAGGAATATGGCGTGAACCTGGGAGGCGGAGCTTGCAGTGAGCAAAGATTGAGCCACTGCACTCCAGCCTGGGCCACAGAGTGAGACTCTGTCTCAAAAAAAAAACAAAAACAAAAGAAAAAATATTTAACTTTGCTTATAATCTCAGGACTTTGGGAGGCTGAGACAGATGGATCATGTGAGGTTGGGAGTTCCAGACCAGCCTGACCAACATGGTGAAACCCCATCCCTACTAAAAATTTGAAAAATTAGCTGGGCATGGTGGTGGGAATCTGTAATCCCAGCTACTCAGGAGGCTGAGGCAGAAGAATCGTCTAAACTCCGGAGGCGGAGGTTGTAGTGAGCCAAGATTGTGCCATTGCACTACCGCCTACGCAACAAGAGCGAAACTCTATTTAAAAAAAAAAAAAACCTTTATTGCACCTGCAAATTCCGCATAAAGTAATGTATTCACAGGTTCCAAAGATTAGAATGTGGACATCTTTGGGTGGGGAAATTTTTCATCTCTCAACACTATATAACAATTTATGCAAAAACTGAGTACCTTAAAACAAAACTATTCACTATCACATACATTTTCTGATGGTCAGGAATCTAGACAAAGCTTAGCTGGGTCGATCTGACACTGGCACAGTATCTCATGAGGGTGCAGCATAGCTGTCAGCCACGGTTGCCTTCATCTATAACTTTACTAATCCACTTCCAAACTCACACACAGTTGTTGGCAGGCATCAGTTTCTCACCATAGGCAGGACATAGCTCTGTGCACAACCTGACTGCTGGCTTCCCCTCAAGTGATTGAAGAGAAAGGATGACTTTGCAGAAGATTTAACATAGTAGTTCCGAGACTGCAATCCTTAGAAGGACCTGCCTGGAAGTTTTGGTCCATGGCTGGCATTTGGAAATGTGATGGCTAATGAGTTCTCTATATTACGATGACTTTTACCTAAATGATAAGTATTAGACCACATCAGGCATGTTCAGGGTGGTACCGCCGTAGCTGGCCAACCTTGGTCATGTGCCCTAGAGCCAGGGGAGATAGGATCAGCACCTCCAGAACCAAATGAAGTAAGAAACTTAGAAGAGTGTTTTCCTAAAGGAAAAGAAAGAAAAAATGATACGTACCAGTAGCTCATTGTGCCTAAAACGGTGTGAACAACATGATTTATGCTGAACACCTGCTTTCCTTCTGGTGTCTGGAATTTTGGTGCGAGTCAGAGACTTTCCTTGTCCCCAGCCTACAATAAAAACCTTGCGTACTGAATCTTTCCTCCGAGTGAACACTAGTGTTGTCACAATTCATTGCAGGAAGAATTAAGTGTGTCCTGTGCGACTCTACTAGGAGACAACTCTTGAAAATTTGCCCCGGCTTCTTTAAGCCTTCATCCCATGGTCTTTTTTTCTTTACTAATTTTATTGCATATCATTTTGCTTTGATAAATCTTAGCCAAAAGTACAACTATATACTGAGTTCTGTGAGTTCTTCTACTGAATAAGTAAATCTGGGGCTAGCTTTAGAGACCTCTGACATAGTAACAATGATGGAAGCAGCAGTATCTTATATAACCTAATCCTGGAAGTGACACCAGGACTTCTGCTATATACTATTGGTTGCACAGATAGATTCTGATGCTTTGAGGGACAGGAGTGTGACTACCAGGAGCTAGGGATCATTGGGGACCATCTTGGAGGCCGCTATGGGAAATGCAGCCTTTTGTTTAGCAAATTTTAAGTAAAGTATTGGTATGTTTACTATATATGCTAGTTTGCTGCAATAGTCCTGGATTACAAATATTTTCTTCCATTTGTGATAGTGTCCTATGAAACCTCCATTAAAAAGTTATGAAGTCCAATTTATCTATTTTTAAAAATTTTATTGCTTATGCTTTTTGGGGGTCATATATAAGAATCCATTGCCAATTCTGAAGTCATGAAGTTTTTTGTTTTCTTCTAATAATTTTATAGTTTATACTTGTAGGTAATTTTATAGTTTATACTTTAAAAATTTTATTTCCCTATGTTTTCTAATGGCAACACAGTAATAGAATAAATTTGGGGGGACTGATTTAGTATGTCACAAACTTGCTAAACTTTCTTATTCATTCTATGAATTATTTCGTACATTATTCTGAATTTTCTACTTACCTAATCAAGTCATCTGTGAGAAAACATTTTTTATTTTTTCCATTACAATTTTCTCTATTGAACTCACTTCCAGTAAAATGTTAAATAGAAGTAGTAGAAACATATTTATCTTATTTCCAACTTCAAAGACAAAACATTACATTTTACAATACATCATGTGATGTTAGCTATGGATGTTTTTGCAATTATTCCTTATAGGGATATTTTCTGTTTCTAGTTTGCTGAGAGTTTTGTCATTAGTAGGTGATGAATTTTGTCAAATCCGTTTCTCTGCAACTTCTAAGATAATCATAACAATTTTCTTCTAAAATCTGTTAATGTGATGTTCATTTTTTAAAGTTAAACCAACCACTTTGTCATGCTGAATAATCACTGTAATACAGATTTCCAATGTAATTCATATGACAATACTTTTGTTAAAAATTTTTACATATACATTAATGGGATTTTTTTCATTGTTTTTCTTATACTTAACTGGTTTTGGTTTAATGTTACACTGGCCTCAGAAAACATGTCAAGATGTGTTACATCTTTTCTTGTTTATGGGAAGTAAGACTTTCTGTATTTCCTAATATATTGTCAAATACACACACACACACACACACAC
>NW_022313532.1:0-3359 GCF_002776525.5 Piliocolobus tephrosceles
CTTGGCCTCTGAAAGCGCTGAGATTACAGGTGTGAGCCACCACACCTGGCTATAATGACCACTTTTTACATAGTAGTCAATATAATGCATTTGATGCATATTGATTTTTATCTTGTAGAAGCAGCAGTTAGACAAAAACATGGACAAACCCAATATAGTTGCAGAATAGAATGCGAGTGGGCAAGTCTCAGTGCTGTCAAAATTGGAGTGCTGCTGGCCAGAGCTAGGAGGGGTCGCTGTGCCGGTGACCCAACAGCAGGTGCTGATGCTCTCACACAGCCCAAGGGCAAATTAAATTGACAAAACAAGAAACGGAGTTTTGAGGTTATTATTTGAAAGTGTAAAGATAAGCAATAAAAGAATCAAAATGAACTGAGGATTTATACAATAGTAATAAAAGGGAAACTGTGGGACTTTAAAGAATAATAATAGAGTTAACCACCAGAAAACACCACAAGTGTTCCCAGCTTTGAAAGGAAAGTTTTACTTTTTTTTTTTTTTTTTTTTTTGAGTTGGAGTTTCGCTCTTGTTGCCTAGGCTGGAGTACAGTGGTGTGATCTCGGCTCACCACAACCTCCGCCTCCCGGGTTCAAGTGATTCTCCTGCCTCAGCCTCCCGAGTAGCTGGGATTACAGGCATACACCAGCACACCCAGCCAACTTTATATTTTTAATAGAGATGGGATTTCTCCATGTTGGTCAGGCTGGTCTCGAACTTCCAACCTCAGGTGATCTGCCCGCCTCGGCCTCTCAAAGTGTTGGGATTACAGGCATGAGCCACTGTGCCCTGCCTACGAAAGCTTTTCTTTACCAATATATCTGAGTGGCGGGGAGGTGGAGAGGACTGCAATTTAATTGACAATAGAAAGAGGAACAGCAGAAAAGTTTGCTTTCACTATATTTAGGAGCACTCCAAAAGGAGTGGCTCCAGGAGCTGCCAGGGGTGAGAGTTCACACATCAGCATCATAAAAACGGGGTGGTAAGGACTTCAGGGGAAAGTACGGAAGGTTTCCAGAGGGCTTGCTTACACAGGGTTTAATCTTGGTGTGAACAGGCACCTTCAGAAGGGATGTATGGCAGCTTTAATGAGATATGGGAAGCTCAAAAAAGGCCTTTAGGCTGGGCGCAATGGCTCACCCCTGTAATCCCAGCACTTTGGGAGGCCGAGGCAGGCAGATCCTGACTTGAGGTCAGGAATTCGAGACCAAATCTGGCCAACATGGTGAAACCCTGTCTCTACTAAAAATACAAAAATTAGCCGGGCGTGGTAGTGTGTACCTGTAATCCCAGCTTCTCGGGAGGCTGAGGCAGGAGAATCGCTTGAACCCAGGAGGCAGAGGTTGCCGTGAGCCAAGATTGCACCACTGCATGCCAGCCTGAGTGACAGAGAGAGACTCCATCTCAGGAAAAAAAAAAGTCTCTAGCTGTGTCTGCCGTATCTCAGATGTCTTCAGTCTAAAGCAGGGATCTCCAACTACCAGGCCATGGACTGGAGCTTGTCTGTGGCCTGTTAGGAATGGGGCCACACAGCAGGAGGTGAATGGTGGGTGGGTGAACCAGCATTACCTGTCAGGTCAGCAGCGCCACTAGATTCTCATAGGAGGGGGAACCCTCCTATGCTGCACATGTGAGGGATCTAGGTTGCCTGCTCCTTGTGAGAATGTAACTAACGCCTGACGATCTGAGGTAGAACAGTTTCATCCTGAAACCGTCCCCTCACCCAACCCTGGGTTAAAAATTGTCTTCCACAAAACTGGTCCCTGGTGCCAAAAAGGTTGGGGACTGCTGGTCTAAAGCAGTCTTTATTCCCTCCTGGTGGGTTGTAGGTCCTTTCACTGGGAAGCTGCATTCCAGGTGGGGAGGAGCAAGGCAAAGAAAATTTTCTTTTTTTTTTTTGAGACGGAGTCTCGCTCTGTCGCCCCAGCTGGAGTGCAGTGGCCGGATCTCAGCTCACTGCAAGCTCCGCCTCCTGGGTTTACGCCATTCTCCTGCCTCAGCCTCCCAGTAGCTGGAACTACAGGCGCCCGCCACCTCGCCCAGCTAGTTTTTTTGTATTTTTTAGTAGAGACGGGGTTTCACCGTGTTAGCCAGGATGATCTCGATCTCCTGACCTCGTGATCTGCCCGTCTCGGCCTCCCAAAGTGCTGGGATTACAGGCTTGAGCCACTGCGCCCAGCAGAAAATTTTCATTGTAAACTTTTCTGTGCAAAAGTTTACAATGTGCAATTTGACTTCCTTCCATGCTTATAAATTACATCGATCAAAGAGAAAAGGGGAGAAGAGTCCCAGCCCAGCTTGATCCAGTGAGCTGTGGCTAGAAAGGAAGCTCTGGGCAGGGGCTGGGTGTGTTGGTGTTGGGTTCTGTTGGGGGACAGGCCAGGGAAGCTGTGGGACAGATGATGGATGTGATGGGATGCACCAGCAGAGGCTGGCGGGGCCAGCACATCCCTCCTACCTTCCTCCCTTCTGTGGACACTTGGGGGAAGTCGTAGGTGACTAGTGAGTTAATAAATGAGTTACCAATGAGTAATTAGTTACTGATGAGGTTTTAAGGTTGCAATTATTAATGAATTCATGAGTTATTAGAGGAGTGTTAGCTATTAATGAGATGCTCTCTAACTCCAGTTCCTATGGTTCTGTGTTCCAGCTTCTAAAAAGAATAAACTCGGAATTAATTTCCAAATGTTATGCTTTAAACTTATATCTGTCAAACCTCACAGTTACCTCAAAGAAGACATTTTTAAAAATAAGTAGAATATTCACTGTTGGAAACAAATGCTCAGTGCCACAAAGTGAAACCAGTACTCAGGCAAGTTTTCTCAGCAAGGCAATTTACTTCTGCAGAAGGGTGCTGCTTGCATCAATCAAGATCACAGGAGCACACTGAACAAAGGAGGGAAAATGTTTTTATCCCTAACACAGTCTCTACCTCTGTGTCACTCCCCCAGGGCTGGGGTCGGACCACACATTCTAAGTTGACCTGATTGGCCATTTGTGAATACTTTTCCAAATAAGGAAGGAAAGGGAGATGTGAATTACAGTGGTGGGACGTGCAGTTTCAACAGGAAGAATGGGTGCAGAGTGGGTAACCAAGGGAACAGATGTGAGTTATTGATTAGAACTGGCGGGAAGGTTGTTCACAGTGACTAGGGACAAGGAAGCATGGAGAACAAGGAAGTTGAGCTTGAGAACAAAGAATAAGGAAGTTAACAGGCTAAATATTTGAAGAGGAATTTACTGTATCTTATAATTTTCCCCTTTCAATTTTTATGGTCCCTCCTCTTCAAACCTTTTTAACATGTCTTGGCTTTGCTGTTTGACTTGATCCTCTGAAAGGAAAAGCTTATCTGAATAAGGTG
>NW_022313533.1:0-1283 GCF_002776525.5 Piliocolobus tephrosceles
ACAAGCAGAGAGCCAAATCAGGAATGAACTTCCATTCACAATTGCTTCAAAGAGAATAAAATACCTAGGAATCCAACTTACAAGGGATGTCAAGGACCTCTTCAAGGAGAACTACAAACCACTGCTCAGTGAAATCAAAGAGGACACAAACAAATGGAAGAACATACCATGCTCATGATAGGAAGAATCAATATCGTGAAAATGGCCATACTGCCCAAGGTTATTTATAGATTCAATGCCATCCCCATCAAGCTACCAATGAGTTTCTTCACCGAATTGGAAAAAACTGCTTTAAATTTCATATGGAACCAAGAAAGAGCCCGCATTGCCAAGACAATCCTAAGTCAAAAGGACAAAGCCGGAGGCGTCACGCTACCTGACTTCAAACTATACTACAAGGCTACAGTAACCAAAACAGCATGGTACTGGTACCAAAACAGAGATATAGACCAATGGAACAGAACGGAGCCTTCAGAAACAATGCCACACATCTACAACCATCTGATCTTTGACAAACCTGACAAAAACAAGAAATGGGGAAAGGATTCCCTATTTAAAAAATGCTGCTGGGAAAATTGGCTAGCCATAAGTAGAAAGCTGAAACTGGATCCTTTCCTTACTCCTTATACGAAGATTAATTCAAGATGGATTAGAGACTTAATTGTTAGACCTAATACCATAAAAACCCTAGAAGAAAATCTAGGTAGTGCCATTCAGGACATAGGCATGGGCAAGGACTTCATGTCTCAAACACCAAAAGCACTGGCAGCAAAAGCCAAAATTGACAAATGGGATCTAATTAAACTAAAGAGCTTCTGCACAGCAAAAGAAACTACCATCAGAGTGAACAGGCAACCTACAGAATGGGAGAACATTTTTGCAATCTACTCATCTGACAAAGGGCTAATTTCCAGAATCTACAAAGAACTCAAACAAATATACAAGAAAAAAAACAAACAACCCCATCCAAAAGTGGGGAAAGGATATGAACAGACATTTCTCAAAAGAAGACATTCATACAGCCAACAGACACATGAAAAAATGCTCATCATCACTGGCCATCAGAGAAATGCAAATCAAAACCACAATGAGATACCATCTCACACCAATTAGAATGGCAATCATTAAAAAATCAGGAAACAACAGGTGTTGGAATGGATGTGGAGAAATAGGAACACTTTTACACTGTTGGTGGGATTGTAAACTAGTTCAACCATTATGGAAAACAGTATGGCGATTCCTCAAGGATCTAGAACTAGATGTACCATATGACCCAGCCATCC
>NW_022313534.1:0-326 GCF_002776525.5 Piliocolobus tephrosceles
AAAAAAAAAAAAAAAAAAAAAAAGGTACCTGTTAACCAGAGGCAATGAAAAGCACCTCCCAGGCTGCTGTAGTAAGTGGATAGGTAACTGGTGGGAGATTCCAACCCCCAAGACCTGTGACTATGTCATACAGCAAAAGGGCTTTGCCACAGGCATTAGGAGAAGTATCCTGGGCTGGGCTATCAAGCGAGGTCCAATCTAATCCCATGAGCATCTAAGAGCATGGAACTGGCCAGGCGAGGTGGCTCACCCCTGTAATCTCCACACTTTGAGAGGCTAAGGCAGGCGGATCATGAGATCAAGAGATGGAGACTACCCTGGCTAAA